>NC_140276.1:1840631-1854485 GCF_964030765.1 Micromesistius poutassou | reverse complement strand
GGAGGACGGCAGGGGCGTGTGGGAGAACCAGTACCTGAAAGTGGCCAAAATGAAGGCAAATGTCTGCAGGGAATTGACTTGAGTGCTAATCCAGCTCAAAGCTTTTTGCTTTGATTGGGGGAGTGTGGGAGAGAGAGAGAGGGAGCATTTCCATGCGGCACAGAGTGTAGTGGCACATTGCGTGGTGAAAAATTAAGGTGTCTGGTGGGCAGAGCCAAATTCAGGACTCACATCGCACGACACACACAGAGACACAGAGGAATAAAGCAAGCGAACACGCACACACACACACTTTCAGAAATGTTAAATGTTCAGTGCACCCACGCACAAATGCAAATGATTATGTGCGTGTACGGGCACGGGCTGATTGTATCACTTGTGCATAGAAGTGTAACAAAAACAACGAGACACACACACACACACACACGGTTGTTGTTATGCTGCAAATTAAGGTCAGAAAATGGAGCGTGGCCTGATCCTTCTAGCCTGGTAAATACCACCGGTGTCTGGTGTGAGATGCCACTGGGCCAGCCACACGGCTCAGCCTCCACGACCGCAGGCCAGGGGCCACGGGACGCCAGGGGCCATAAAAGTTGGGCACCAGTCAGAGCACACTCACACTCACACACACACACACACATCAAGCACCACACAGTGCCCCATTCAGGGACATAATGTCCTTCTTCCGTAATAAAACATGATAATGTGTGCCATAGGAGGCCCGGGAGTGTGCAGAAAGGCTGTGAACGCTATAAATGTGGAATTGATCGTTTTAATATGTGCAGCTGCCAGAGGACTGTGTGTGTACGCCGGTGTGTGGAAGTCATTGGTATAATGGCGCTGATATAGTGGACTAATAGCTCTGAAGAGAGCCGGCCGGGCCTAGCGCACCTCGTGTAGCCCCATTCAGAGACGGGAAGTCTCACTAACGTACTGTCGGAGCCCTCGACCCAAATTGCCGCACCTAAATCTATGACACCGTTCATCCGTCTCGTGATGGGAAGCCCCGCTGGTTGCTTTAAAGCAACCGTGACCTGGAGCACATCGGAAATCCGAAGTGACTCGCGCCTGCTCAACGCGGATGACTTGCAAAAAAAAAAAAACATGATGGCAAAAAGAATGCCCGGGAAGGGTTGTGCCAGCGCTCCGGTCTCTCCCACATCCCCTCCCATCTCCGCTCGTACCGCCATCACCAGCATCTGGTGTCCCTTCTGACGAGAGCCCCTTTCAAAGGCTTTGATAGCGGAAGACGGGGAGAGGAGGTGCGTGCGTGCGTGTGTGTGTGGGGGCGTTTGTTTGTGTCAGCAGGCAGGGGGGGCGATGGCGAGGCGGGGGGGAGGCAGGGGTTATAGGGAAAGGGGGTTAATGCCGCTATCTTGTCATCTTTACCTTTGAAGTTGTTGCTCTTTACTGCTTTGATTAGAGGTTTTTTTCTCTTCTTCAAATCCCTTGCTATCGGTGACATCAAAGTCTGGGCGTAGACTGCTGTGAGCGCATTAGAGTGTGTCGGGGGGGAGAGAGCGAGAGTGAGAGAGAGAGAGAGAGTGAGAGTGAGAGAAAGCAAGAGTGAGAGGGAGCGAGAGAGAGCAAGAGAGAGCGCGGAAGATGTCTCTGCCTCGAGTCACTGTCTGAGTGGCCTATAGTAGGTTAATCTATCCCCCGCTCTTAACCTCCGTCTCATGCTATCTCCCGCTCTCCTTATTTGGCCGCGCGTTCCGTATCCATGTTATTCTCGATTAACATGCTTTCTAAACATAGATCTAACATCTACATGATCCCCTGGGCCGTCACAAATAAAATGTTTATTTTTTTAAAGATACATGCGCACATGTCAACACACAATGATGAGCACACACAGCATTAAAACAGGTCCAGAATTTCAGATAGGGGACAAAGAGTGGGACCCAGAGAGAGAAGATGTAAGGACTGAACCAGGACCAGGTTCCCATGATTGGAAAATGATGTACGACAGGGCTGTTTCTGCGACCAAGTCGAAGCCAAGGTTGTTTAGCACCGTCAAAGTACACTGTTTTACAATAATGGGACAGCTCAGAGTGGTTTATCCGCTCCTACCAGTTTACAACAGTGATCGGATATGAGTTACTCACATCTGTAACGTTATTGGAGTTGTTGTTGTTTTTTTTTTACAGTTTTTGGGTCGTGAAGGTAAACACAAGGTCAATTGTGTATTTGGTTGTTGTGAATGTCGGATTTGAAGCCTTTGATTTGGAGACCGGTGGGGTGAGGTGTCCCGAAAATGTTAATGAATGCCCATCCCCCACAACGTTATTGACCAGTCAGGATCAAGTTCCTCACAATACTGAGATATATAACCGAGATAACACAGATCCCTATCCTCGACTTGATTAGATGTTCCCTCTTGGCCCGCCAGGAGCCCGTCGCCACGGACCCCCCGGGGGGCCCTGACGCCGCCCACGCACACGCAGCTCCCGGGGAGGGAATTAGCCGGATAAGCACCGGCACAGGTTGCCGCCGGAAACACACAAACACGACGCGGCGAGCAGCGGCGTCCTGGACGCTCAGCCGTCACAGCCCACGGGAAACATTCGAACTGAGGTGACGGCATGGTGGTGAGGAGCGACGACCCGCTGGCCCCATCACCGGCTGGCTGGCTGACTGACGGGGTGGCTGGCAGGGAGCGCAGCCGAGTGGGGAGAGGAGACAAGGCGCCTTGCCTTCATTTGAACCGATAAACACCAGAGAGAGAGCGAGAGAGCGAGAGCGAGAGAGAGAGAGAGGGATAATCTCCAGGAAGGAGAAAAGGCGGCATGGAGATTAGACGCACACAGGCGTAATGCGCCGGCAAGACTACCCTTATTTCATTTGCATGTAAAACAGAGACGCTGGGGAGGTGGCGTTGGCGGAGGGAGGGGGTGAAGGATGGAGTGAACGCACACTGGGGAGGACAAAAGCACGCGTGGATGTGTGTCCGCGGGCGCTGGTGTGCACGGAGAGAGAGAGAGCGCTGTTGGCAGGAGACCTCGATGCGAGCTCCTGCA
The DNA here is from genome assembly GCF_964030765.1 of Micromesistius poutassou. Lineage (NCBI taxonomy): Eukaryota > Metazoa > Chordata > Actinopteri > Gadiformes > Gadidae > Micromesistius > Micromesistius poutassou. Next base: position 1,851,465 of record NC_140276.1, on the reverse strand, counting down.
CAGATGTGCTGCAACCTGATAAGGCCGGATGAATGAGTGGCGTTTGGCAGGTTTTTTTCTGTGTGTGTTTTCTCTTTGCGAAAGGGCCCAGAAGCCATCGGTGTGCTCACAACACTCATGGGCAGGCGAGGTGGGGGGGGGGGATTAGGGGTGAGTCAAAGCAAACCTGAAGCACTGCTAATGCAGCGACTTACGGAGTATGGAGAGGAGCTCAGGTGTGGCGCTGTGATCAGGTATGCACTCAAAACACTAATTTCCCTACACATCCTTCATAAAAACTCTCCCGTTTCAGAAGCGGCCTGTGAGAAGTCAGGTTAAAGCACCGCACGCGGTACCCTAGTGTTGCACTGCATCCAACTTATGGTTAGATTGCAAACATTGATTCAGCTCCGCTCCATGTTATTTTGGACAAACATGCAGGCCACATGTTTTGCTTGTGAGCCGCCAGTGTTCCCGTCGGCGCACGCACGCACGCACACACGCACGCACGCACACCCGTTGTCAGAACCAGAACGGCAGGGTATATCCAGGCCTGTGGACATAATGCTAGTAATAACTGAGCACACATAAGGAGGACATCCAAAGGAGCGGCTTGAGAACGTGTGCACAGAACCCTTCTCTCTGTTGAACATTGCTTTCTGTTCCTCTCCTCAGCATTAACGTCCCTTTGGCAGTAGCCCGCCTCTGTGCAGTCCCAACCCAACACCATGTGATTTATTAACAAGGACCACCGCTGTTGGTAACGCTGCAACACACACACAACTTCACAAGTAACTTCTAATCTAGGCACAACATTGATCATCTGGCGAGTCCTGCTCCCTATTTAGTCAGCTTTCCTTATTGGATGCCTTTTTAAGCAGCTCTCTTGTGACTGTGTTAGTAAACCTAAACTCTCATTTAAGGACACACTGACGCATGCACAAAGACAAACACACAAACCCTGAGGCAGAATACAATTCCAAGTTTGGAATAAACCAGGAATGTGTGTGCTTATGTGTATATTGTGTTAGTATGTGTGTCAGCGCGTGGGTCTGAGTGGGTGTTCGTATTGGTGGGGGACGACAATAGACAAAAACAAGCAAGCAGCAAACAGGATATGTTTATGTGCACACCAAAGTCCTTCCCAGCATCTAGTCTTCTGCAGATCTCCAGAACAATTCTCCGGAGGGGCCTGTCGCCCCCGTCAACACAGGCACCGCCGCGGGGCGAGTACAATCGAAACGCTCGCCCAAGACATCTTACACATCGGCACCATTTCCTCTCTGGCTGTCCAATAATCAATTTGGCCCCTGGCCTGCAGAAACCCATCATGGCGAACAGAGCAGACGCCAATTCAGTAACAGGAACCTCATTTCAGGAACAGGAAAGTGTGTAAGTGTGTAAGTGTGTGTGTGTGTACTAAGGTTGGGGACCCAACATCACCAGGCTACCCCAAACAGAGTACAGAAGTAGGGTAAACAACACAGATGGATAATAATGACTTACATTATGTAAGTCATTACAAATCACATGTGCTCTTGGCGCTATTAAAGCGAATTTGACGCCACCACGTTCGCACACACGTATAACACAAGCCGACACACACACACACAGTGTTCCTGGCACTATCTACCCCACTGTAACATTCTCCTACTAATTGGGCTTTCTGAGGTACCAACATCAAAAGCCTGGGATATCAAACGCACAACTTGGACAGAAAAATAAAGACGGAACATCACAGAAAAGGATGACGCTAAAAAGGCAAAACGGGACACACACACACACACACACACACACACACACACACACACACACACACACACACACACACACACACACACACACACACACACACACACACACACACACACACACACACACACAGGGAATTGAAAAGAACATAGCCTTAAAGAGAAGCGAGTCTCACAACATACCAGACTTGAGATTAACATTCAGTCTGAAAGCGGACATGCTCAGATCTGGGTGAACGGGGTGTTTCACTTGATGTTGCCACATATTTGTTTCAACTAATCACGATGCTGGAGGCAGGGATGTGTAACAACGTCATTGGCAAACACACACTGGACCAGCACTAGTAAACTGCAGAAAGGTGCCTGTAAAGGTTTCAAATCAAGACGGTGTAGTGTGGACATCGTAGGAACACACCTATTAATTCCTATTCTGAAAGCCCCTTCCAGTTGTGCCAATTAGGGCTGCAACGATTCGTCAACGTTGTCGACAAAAATCGATAATAGAAATAGTCGACAATGGATTCCATTGTCGACAATGGATTCCATTGTCGACAGACGTGTTTTTCCAACGGAGTGAAGCATCTCACTTCATTACAATCTCTGCCGAGAGTCGCACATGCGCAATAGCGTCTCTGCTGAGCGGTAACGTATACAGAAATGGCGGCGTCCTACACAGCAACTACGCGTACCAAAACTTCTAAAGTTTGGGAGCATTTTATGGAGGTAGATTTGTGTCTTTATTATGCAATCAAACAGAATAGGTTTGAGAGCAAAACTTTCCACACTGCAATCAAAAAATAGATTTGAGAGCAAAACTATCAAGACTGCAATCAAAAAATGTTTTATTGCAAGTAAAATAAATGTGATTAAAAATGTATTAATGGGAATCCAAAAGTTTTGGATTCCCCAAAAGGAATCCCTTTTGGGATTCCCCAAAAGTTTTGTTTGCGAATCCAAAAGTTTTGTTTGCGAATCCAAAAGTTTTGCTTGCGAATCCAAAAGTTTTGCTTGCGAATCCAAAAGTTTTGCTTGCTGTTGAGCTGAATCTTGTGGGCGGGACCTACGCCGAAAGATGTAAGACACGTCTCTATTGGCCAGTCTCGATCGGAGTGACAGCTTGGCAACATCCACAGTTAGTAACGAGAGAGGGAGTTTCAGCTCAACAGCAAGCAAAACTTTTGGATTTGTAAGCAAAACTTTTGGATTCGCAAGCAAAACTTTTGGATTCGCAAGCAAAACTTTTGGATTTGCAAACAAAACTTTTGGATTTGCAGACAAAACTTTTGGATTCCCATTAATACATTTTTAATCACATTTATTTTACTTGCAATAAAACATTTTTTGATTGCAGTGTCGATAGTTTTGCTCTCAAATCTATCTTTTGATTGCAGTGTGGAAAGTTTTGCTCTCAAACCTATTCTGTTTGATTGCATAATAAAGACACAAATCTACCTCCATAGCATTTTAGCCTGGATACGGCAAATAAAAAGATTACTTGCAAGGTTTGCAAAGCAGACCTTGCGTATCACGGCAGCACCTCGGTGATGCACGAACATTTGAAGAGAAAGCACGTCGGACAGTTGATCGAAACAGAGTCTGACTCGCCTCTGTAAGATTCAAGTAACATTCAAGCCAATACGTTTTGTTTTTCAAATAAAATTATTATCTCGGTGGATAACCGCGCCCGCGGTGTGGAAACCGTGTGCTTAAATCCTTCCCAGCGCTTCATCCGAGCAGTGTTTGTAATAACGCCATTCAAAATAACGGCGTTAGGTAATGCTGTTATTTTTTCAGTAACGGGGTAATCTAACTAATACATTTTTCCGTTGTTACAACGCCATTACTGTTACTGACAGTTAAATGCGGTGTGTTACTATGAATTGATTGAATAAACTGTGTAATCCGAACGCACCCCGGCTGCACACACAAATTGCTAGTGAGGAGCCGGCTGGTTTAACAAAGAGATAAGCGATTATTATTGGCTAAGGCAGAGTCGTGTTTCATGGTAGCCAATCGGAGCCAGTGTTTTTACACACAAGCCAGGATACGCGTGCCACATGCACACACACACACAAACACCAAACAGATTCGATGAAGCAGTAGAAATGGCGAGTCCGGAGCAATCTGATGAAAAGTTGGCATTTTCAAGGTGGAGATATAAGCACTACTTCAAATTCATTGAGGTTAAAGGCAAGAAAGTGCATGTAAAGTGAACATTATGTCCAGGAGCAAAGACTTTGTCGACATCCGTTGTAAGCAACTCTAATTTAATGAAGCATCCCACAACGACACACGCATCTACAATATATATATTGAATAAAATATGCATTTTTCATTGAAGTACCCATCTTTCTTGTGTTTATTATCATTTTCCACATAATTAAAGCAACCTCATGCTAAATTTAAGAAAAATTTAATTATCAGATTAGTCTAATCGTTTCAATAGTCGGTGACTAGTCGACTATTAAAATAGTCGTTAGTTGCAGCCCTAGTGCCAATGAGCATCACTTCAGGGGGAATCTCCGTAATGAAACAGGAAACGAGGCATCACTCTGCGCTTGAGCTTCTGGTTTCTGACCCAGACTCGGTTTTGTTCCCTCACCCCGCCCCCCCCCCACCCCCCAGAAGTTCTTCTATAACATAGCAGGACCGCTGGATCGGAGACTAAAGAGAAGCCAGTGGAGATGAGAATGGCAATTATCCGGCAGCGAATTAGACCCGTTCTCCCGGAGCATCAGGAACATACACTCTAAATGTGGAGGAGCCCGTCAAGGCGATATAACCAGTTTGTGTTACAAAAGCTGCAATATCAAAAGATAAATAATATAAAAAGTGATAATGGATTGTCAGAGTAGTTTGTGGTGCGGAAGGCTGCTAATGATGATTAAAAGCCAACGAGAAGGAAGAAATAAAAAAAGGATTTATTGAACGAACAATTAACTGAACGCATCCGACGGGAGATTTCAGAGCAGGCGTTTGTGTCTACGGGGATGAGCGCTGGCTGTAATCATTCAACCCCACTCACACAAACCCGCTTCAATAAGCAAACGCAGCGAGCGGTACCCATTAAACAAGCAGTGTGTTGAGATTTTCCGGGGAGCTGGAAATGTCTGCTTGACGTGAAGTTACAAAAACCACAACTCTGTGACAGGCCAATCATCGCGGACCCCCCGCAAACACTCCCACAGAAGCTGGCGTCGCCACTGAAAACAAAACAAACATGTTTTCTCAAAGCTGGAAATTGCACGACAGATCGGAACATGCTTTCATCAAAAGCAGCAAACATTGCAGGTAGCGTGGTAGCTCGGTGCCACTGGCTTAACCAGCAGGCAGCTCACAAAAACGCTAGGAGATCATTTGTTGGAGCAAAATAAAGGCCCACCACAGGGGAGGAGAAAGGTGTGGGGTGTTTGGCTGGACCAGCAGGGGGTGCTCTGCCAGCAGGGGAAAATAAGTGGGAGACTTTTGTGTTTTCTTTTTCTACGATGAGTCACTTCAGCTTTGTCTACTATTTATGAAAAGCAATCAAGGGAAATGTCTTCTCTTGCAAGCTCAATATTAATAATGGTGTTCCCGCGCACCAAATCTCCAAGCGACGAGGGCTCTAATATTGTGTGTCCAAAACTATATTGCTCTATCCTCCCAGGGGCTTGGTTGTCAGGCTACTAAGCAAAGGAGGCGGAAATGAGAGCTGTGGTGGGGAAGAACAACCTAACGGGCTCAGTTACCACTGTAAGAACAACGCTCGACTGCAGTCAAGCTCATTTTCAGTCGTTTCTTGTTTTTCTGCCTAAACAACAAGTGATTTAGACGCTTGTGACACGGACGACCAAACAAGACAAACACCTACACAGAGGATGAAGTGTGTTGTTGTCCCAGCCAGCCAGCGACACACACAGAGACAGGCAGACTTTCAAGAACTGGATGCCAAGTGTCTGCTTGTTAAAAAGAGAATTGGACGTAGATATCTGGCAGATCTTTTTATGGTACTTTTATAGAAGAGAAATAATGACACGTGTAAGCAAATGTCAAGTTTGTGAAGTTATGACAGATAAGGTTCACAAAGAGGTAAACAGATGTACAAAATATAATGGCATTCTAACAACGCTAGAATGCCATTATGCCAACCATGGACGTCAACACAAACAGAAAAGGTCGATTTATCAGTTGAAATTTACATCAGCGGTTAGCCAGAGCCGAAACAAACCAACATATAAAAAAGCTAGCAAAATGGAATGCAATACACAACTCCGCAGTGATGAACGCTGGAAGAAAAAGTGTTTGTGTGTGTGTGTGTGTGTGTGTGTGTGTGTGTGTGTGTGTGTGTGTGTGTGTGTGTGTGTGTGTGTGTGGAATAGATGCCAATTTATCAATGCATGTCCATGCAGTTTAATGTCCAGAGGAGCTGCGCTCGGCAAGATTCACTTTGTCTCCTCTGATCTGCTCTGAGTTCTGCTCTGCCATCAGTGGTCAGAGGTCATCACCTCTTCACCCTGACCATCCTTCTGGCCTTCTGTGGAAGAGGAGGAGGAGGATACAGAGCCAATACGGGGTGAAGGGGGTTGCCTGAAGCTGGCCAGCCTGGCATCGTTGGTTGGGTGTGGGTGGTGATAGGTTCAGAGCCAGCTGGGTAGGATTCTCAGAGGACTGGAGAGGTTTGAGAGCTCAGAAGGATGTCACTGGCCTTAAGCTGTGTGTGTGTGTGTGTGTGTGTGTGTGTGTGTGTGTGTGTGTGTGTGTCTAGTGGGATGGAGGGTCAAAGCAGCAGATAGGTCAATCTGCTCACCACTGAGTTTGACCTGAAAGGACACCACACACACACACTTTTGCATAACCGCAAGATGAGTGTTTCTTTCTTTCTTCTTTTTTACCCTTTCTTCTTTAGCTTGACCTTCTGCTGGACTGCAGGAGATTGCCATATTCAAGACACACACACACAAAACAAATGTGGTATTGGAAATAGACAATATAAAATATGTCATTCTTTAAGCACAATCTGTACCGGGATTTGTCCTACATTGAAATTTCATAGGCACATTGCTCTAAATGTTTCTCAATCTGCTTAAGATAGGTTGGTGAAAATGTCAAATGGCTGCCGTATATAAAGACAGATGGGACACTTGACTTGTGGATGAAGGGAATATATAAATCAATCCTAATGACCCTGTGAGTCTGCAGGCTGGGGTTAGATTCGTCATTCTGAAACATACTAGCAGCTGATATTGCCTATGATGGTCGATCACTATCTACTATGGTAGTTTGTTTAGCCCCGGTTTGCATCCAACCATGGTGCTACTCATTGACTGGTGAAGCAAGTCAACCAATCAGATGAAAGCAACAGTGAGCCTCAGCCCGAAACCTAAAAACGAAATCTGTGTAACGAAATTACATGTGTCAATACATGCTAGCAGATGTTGTGATTGGGAGATATTCTTCATGAAGCCCATTTCGTTCAGCGCACATAGCACCATGCATGTCGCATACAGCGGCCACTGAAATGCCACCACCGTTGTCAAACTAACCGAATAAAAAGAGACAGGGGAAGAAAAGGGAGAAAATAACATTTGACCCAGTAAAAGAATCCTGTGTACAGGGTGAACACACACACACACACACACACACACAAACAGACACACAGACCGACAGAGACACAGAGCGAGAGAGACGGACGTGTTCAGTAACGGGGCGAGACGTTGATGATGCGCCCCCCCCCCCCCCCCACCGGCAGACTTGCAGACAGGTGCCGGGCTCAGGGAAAGGCCAGGGTGTCTTTACAGTCAGTGCCCGGGAAAAGGTTAGGAGACATCCAGGAGAACAGGCGCCTGCCATGGCGAATCATAACCTCGCCGGGGCAGGGGAGGGGGGGGGGGGGGGGAGGCACTGACAGGCGGGCTTAGTGCTCCCTGGTACAGGTGAATGCAGATGAGACAGCTGCCAGCCCTGACATTTCACTGGGGCTGACAGCTGGCGGGCCCAAGCGGGCAGAACGGGGCTGCGGGTCGCTGTGTGTGCTGTGTTTGCAGAGTATGGAGATTGCATCTAAACTGAAGATCAGTCAGAAATCACATGTGTCTATACACTGGGGAACTCAAGCGCCTGCCTGCGCACACACGCACACACACACACACACACACACACGGCGCATGGTTTTGGCCAGGAGCTCTGATTGTCCTGGCTCCAATATGAATATTGAAAGAGTGGAGCAGAAGGCTTAGTGACACCGGGGCAAGGTGACAGGGGTGGACAGGTGTGTGTGTGTGTGTGTGTGTGTGTGTGTGTGTGTGTGTGTGTGTGTGTGTGTGTGTGAATTTGTCTATGTTTGGGTGTGCGCATGCAGCTGTGTGTGCATTTGTGTATGTGCACGCAGGTGTGTATATGCGTTTGTTTGGGCGTGCGCACACACGTGTGTGTGTGTGTGTGTGTGGGTGTATGTGTGTGTGCGCCTTAACAATGAAAGCAGGTGGCAAGTCAAAGGACATTAGTGACCTTCTCCCTGGTCATGTATTTCCATCTCTCTCCCTCTCTTTATCTCCCCCTCTCTTTATCTCACTTTCTTTATCTCCCACTCTCTCTCTCCAGCTATACCTAGAATGTCATGGCCACAGAAGACAGGCAAGCACACACACACACACACACACACACAGACATTGCTGCACAAAGACAAGGATGACAATATGCATAGATTTGCGCGCGTGCACACACACACAAACCCGGGCTGAGAGACCCAGTGTGGGCTGGGCGGTGTGTTCGGGGGCTGGTGGGAGAGGTTGTTTTGACACTATGCTGCTGAAGGAATGCAAATGTGCAGCCTGTCCTCCACAGGGAGAGTGGAAAGGGTGAAACAGATTGGCGGTGTGTGCGTCGGCTTAGAGACTGAAACATGTGTGTCTCCACTAATCTGGGTGCATGTTGCAGGGGGGAGACTGATGTGCGTATACATACAGTATATAAATGAATGAATGAATGAATGAATGAATGAATGAATGAGAGAGAGAGAGAGAGAGAGACAGACGGAGACAGGAAGAGAGCGAGCGAGAGAGAGAGAGAGAGCGAGAGCGAGAGCGAGAGCGAGAGAGAGAGAGAGAGTTTGGGGTAGGGATGTAGCTGTGTGTAGGCGTCTCAGTGCTGATCTTACCTTTAGACGCTGACAGAGTGGAATTGTACATAAGGAGGGAAAAGGATAAAAAGGATAAAAACAGAATTTAGTTTTTTGGTATCAAGCTAGTGTATCAAGCTAAAACCTTACAAGATGTGCCATTTTGCCGAGAATATACTCACTTTTGGTCTGCGAGGAAAAGGCCAATGTGAGCTTGGCAAAGAGTTCATTATTTTCGTAGAGGCCCTCTTTGGCCTTGGTCCAGAAGCTGTTCTCATTCAGGTCCTCTGGTCCAATCTGCCAGACATGAACCGACATGATTACATACTCTTCCGTCAATGTTGATATCTGTTTTTGTTATCAATGCAATTGCATATAATTGACGTTGAAAGTTACTTAGGGAGAGAGGGCGGGCGGGCAAGAGAGAGTGTGGGCGGGCGAGAAAGAGAGAGAGAGAGAGAGAGAGGGTGAGAGTGAGTGAGAGAGCAAGAGCGAAGGAGAGAGACGGAGAGAGGGAGAAATAATGATTTAGAAGCCAGTAGCCAGCCCATGAGAGGAGTCGGCCTCAGACAGAGGAAGAGTTAATTAGGAGGCAGAGCTACAGGTTCTGAAGATGAGAAGTGGTTGCTAAATAAATGAGCAGAAACGGAGGAGAGAGGGGGGGGGGAGAACAGCAGTGGAGCTTTACCCTACTCTTTCCATTGCTCCATCTTCACCGGTAGCCGGTACGGCTACAGAGCCACCGCCCCATTGAAACCTGACACACGTTTACCAACCGGCTCGAGGGGCTAACGATAGCTAGAAACACTCCCTCGATATGTTTTTGTTAAGGCCGAATGCAACAAAAAGCATAAAAAAGCCAACAGGTTGTGGAAGGTCAGAATCGAGGGTTTTGACTTTGATATCTGGAGTGCTGCTGTACTGTGCCCAAATCACAAAGTGTTTTTGGGCTTTATTCTTCCGTCTCTATAGAAAATTAAATGCTTTATGCTGCATCTCACGATGACACTCGGGCCCCGCCCCGTTCATCTTCCTCCGTCATTTATATATACCCACTCCCTCTCAATTTGGACCAAACCTACAATTAACTTTGAGCCTGAGTGGTTCTTGTGAAGAAGAAAAAATTACAAGTACATCATCGAGCAAGAAGCAAACGAAAGAGGGAGCGAGAGAGAGAGGGAGCGAGAGAGAGAGAGAGAGAAAGAGCGAAAGAGAGAGAGCGAGAGAATGAGAGGAGGGCGGGGGAGATAAAACAGAGGAATATGTGATGCCTGTCATTAGGGATGAAAAACCTCGGTGAAAGATACAGACCGGCTGTGTGAGTGTGTGTGTGAGTGTGTATACGTGTTTGTGTATCCGTGTGTGTGAGCATGTATACGTGAGTGTGTATACGTGTGTGTGTGTGTGTGTGTGTGTGTGTAGACGTGTATGTGTGTGTATTTGTGTGTGTGAATACGTGTGTGCGTGCTTGTTTGAGAGAAGGGGAAGGAGGATGGAAACAAAGCTTTGCCAAAGGAGGGCAAAAGAGTGGCGGTGGCGCAGAGGAAAAATAAGTTAATTTAAACTACAAAAGAATGCTGTCCTTCTCGAGCAGCGATTTAATTATCTTTCGGTGGCGCAGTTAAAAGAAGCAGCCTTATTAAAAAGCAATTTCTGTGACACCCTCGTCAAAAGGCCTCTCACGCACCCGACTGAAAGAAAGACGCGCTCGTGAGTGCGAAAGAAGGAGAGAGGTAATGAGAGAGAGAGAGAGAGAGAGAGAGAGAGAGAGAGAGAGAGAGAGAGAGAGAAGAAAGTGAGAACGAGAGAGAGGGAGCGAAAGGGGCTAAATGCTGACGAAGCCGAGTGAAGCCATTAAACAGTAGCTTTAGGCTAAAGGGAGACAGAGGGCCGTATTGATGTTTTAACCATCACAGATGAGAGGACAGCACAAATCATATAGTCATGACACACACACTGTTGGAAGCACTCTCTGTCTCTCTCTTTCTTTCTCTCTCTCTCCATCTCT
>NC_140276.1:1818131-1835631 GCF_964030765.1 Micromesistius poutassou | reverse complement strand
GAATGAGGATGAATAAAAGGGAGAATGTTAAATGAGAAAAAATAATTCCAATCATGTAGGTGAAATGCACTGGAGGGCCAGGACGTTTGGAGAGAAACTTTGGAGCCGGTGATGTCAGAGGTGTGCGGTGGGGGGGGCAGAAAGGTCAAGTCACTCATAAATCATTCATTCTGAGAAATTATTATTTGGAAAAGTCGGCCAATGGTGTCACAGCCACCACCGAATGCTTAATGAGCCTCCAGGATGTGTTGATGTGTGCGTGTGCACGTGCGTGCATTCGTGTGCGTGTACGAGCGTGTGTGCGTGCGTGTACCAGCGTGTATTTGTGTGCGTGTGCGTGCGTGCGTGCATTCGTGTGTCCGTGTGAGTGCGGGTGTGTGGGAACACACAGCTTCCCAGTGGGAGCTACAGCAGTCAAAGAGCGGGAGAATCCATTTCCCACAGTTCGGAGCCTTTCGATTTCATTGTATAATTTACACTGCGGGGACAGACACCACGCTGCAGTCAGACCAGCTCTCCTTCCACCCAGCCTTTCAAGGCACTTTCTCATTGGGAGGAGCGCCACGATTGAGACCTAATCTTAATATCCCTCGCCGTCATAAACGTGGGAGGATTTATTTTTTTTAAAGGATTCTCGACAAGCATTTGTTTTGACCGTTTTGGCAAATAAGCTCCAACACACACACACACACACACCGACACCAACACACACACACACAGCTGTGTCATTTGCTGACAGCAGATTTTTCTTTGCTCTTGCCGTCGCCTTTCTGACAGCCTTGTCTCTAATCCCCACCGAAATGAGTCGCGCTGCAATTATACCATCATGCACCACTACGGCGATCGGGGGGCATGTATGCAAGTGTAAGTACGTGCGCATGTGTGCATGTGTGCGTGGCACCACCGCGCACCACGACGCCGTCAAGTACATGTGTGTGTCTGAGGGAGCGCGTGCGGGAGCTTAAGACTGAGCCTAGTTTCATCTCGCTCGGCGCAATTATCCTGTCAGTTCTATAATAGGACAGAAACACCAGGGAAGCAGCCCCCCCGCAATCAAGGCATTTACCCCTTCCGTGCGCCGCGCCTGGGCGCGTGTGCCGGTGGGCTCGTCCACGCGTCCATCGGCGGCCCGTGCGCGTGAGCGAGCGTTTCTGACGCGGCGCCGTCACAAACATGCACGTGCGTGTGTACTCAATTATCTCTGTTCCGTCCGTCCACTCCCCCCCCCCCTCCCCAGCAACCCCACCCCCCCCCCACCCCCCTGCTAATTTGCGACTGCTCGTCAAGCAGAGACCCGGGGGTGGGGGTTCTGATTAAGGTCCCGCTGTGTCCGCCTGGGTGGAGCGCAGAGCCGTTGGCGGTGCGTGCATGTGTGCCTTGATGTATGTACGTTCTTTCACCGAGTGAAGGACGCCGTCGGCAGCATCGGTAACATGGTGCAGAAGGGGTGTTGTATGCAGGTGTGTGTGTGTGTGTGTGTGTGTGTGTGTGTGTGTGTGTGTGTGTGTGTGCGTGTGTGCACCTTCTTCTCCAGCTCCATGGCCTTGGCCTCGCTGGTCTTCACCTTGGTCTGGTCCACCATGTTGTCTGACAGGTGGAGGGGGTGGAGGGGGAGACCGGGAGAGGGAGCGGGGGAGAGGGGGGGGGGGAAAAAGATAAGTCAGATGAGATGGATTTTCAGACAACACACCTGCTCATGTCTGGTTGTGAATATTTCGTGCCCTTCAGTGTGACACACACACACAAATGTATTCAGACAGACACTCAGCCAGTGCCCTATCTGTCTGCTTTTTGTGTTTTCCTTATCACACTTCTCAAAGACCAGATTCGTGATTCGATGGCAGCAGCATCTCATTATAATAGAATCCTATCTGGTGGACGCTTCTGCTACCTGCTCTGCTATTCACACACACACACACACACACACACACACACACACACACACACACACACACACACACACACACACACACACACACACACACACACACACACACACACACACACACACACACACACACACAGGGTTTCTTGTATTCTCTCAGTGGGAGACGAAAGAGACAAAACTAAGCTCGTATTTCCAATGCCCGCCAATAGATTGACTGTGCAGCCCGACCTAGTGTTTCCTCCCATCCTGTTCCTCCAGAGATACAAGATGATGAATAGAAAGATGAAGATTGGCCGGATCAACATCAACACTAGTCTTGATGGAATGAGGTGGTGGTGGTGGTGGGGTGGGGGGGGGGGGGGGGCATCGCCAGACACGCCGGTTGGCCGAGGATGAGCCGCAGCCCGGGATGAGCCAATGGCAGATCTCCTTGGTATTCTTCCTGTGTAATTGCAGGGGTCCACAGGTGGCTCGGGGCTTCAGGGCAGAGTGTGCACGTGCAGCGAATAGGGCGGCTTGGCACACAGATAAAGGCTGCCGGGTAATTGGATGGAAAAGACAGTGATGCCTGATGCCAAAGAGCAGAATTAAAGTTTAACCAGAAGACAGAAGGATAAGGGAAACGTGTGAGAAATGACAAGCGTATAACTTCAAAACTAGTAGCGGGGGTGGGGGGGGCGGGGGGAAAGGAAAAGAAAGAAAATGACACCATATGTTCCAAAGGCTTAATATAATAATGAAGATTAATCTGCAATTAACGTCAGGGGGTTAATGAAAACTGTGGAGCTCGGATAAACGTGTGCAAATGCTAAGTGAGGAGTGGACGGCGAGAAGATTGGAGGAAGAGCCGACGATGAGGAAGATGCGGATGAGGAAGAAGAAGAAGAAGAAGAAGAAGAAGAAGAAGAGGAGGAAGAGGAGGAGGAGGAGGAGGTCAGGGCTGGGACAGCATGAGGCTAACAGTGCTGAAGTGTGTATAAAGCGTAGTGCGATCGGGGGAATTTGCGTGCGGTCTTGTTGCGGCGCGGACATGAAGGGGGCTCGGGGCGAGGTCGGTGTTGCTTCGGTCATGGTGGTGGGGTTTTAAATGGGACACGCTCAACAGCAGACTACTATTGGAGGGGGCAGGGTTGTGTGGGGTTGCGTGCATGTGGGTGGGTGCGCGGAACAGGGGGGGGCTGGGGGTGTGCGACTGTGTGAAGAATTGTAGGAGTTCAAAGAAAAACACTAAATAATGTATGCAGGGCACAATTGGGCTGCTTTCCACTGATAATAACTCTGGCAGTGCTAAAGGAGGCCATTCTTGCTGGTATGAGTGACTGTGTGAGTGGGTCTCTCTGTGTGTGTGTGTGTGTGTGTGTGTGTGTGTGTGTGTGTGTGTGTGTGTGTGTGTGTGTGTGTGTGTGTGTGTGAGAATTTGTCAGTGTGCACAAGCATGTGCCTGTGTGCCTGTCCCACGCACGTTCATAGTGGGACACATTTAGCAGCGGCACAATTAGAGTATCCTGCAGTGGGCTAGAAGAGGGCTGCCATAAAAGACTATTGAACTCTTGAGACACGTTCTGTCCTCCTCTCTGCTCTGGTTTCCTTAGTGGAGTGGTCCTTTTTTTTTTTTAAACACCCGAGCCTAGTGTAGTAGTCCATTGAGCTGCACGGCCCACCCGACAGCTCACCGGCGCTGCTCCGGGGTGTGAAGACCGAGGGAGTTACATGTCGCTGGTTTTGTCTTTCAGTGGCGCTTTGGTTTTGTGTATTATACATTCCACACACACACACACACACACACACACACACACACACACACACACACACACACACACACACACACACACACACACACACACACACACACACACACACACACACACACACACACAGGTGAGGTAGCAACTATCCTGGAGCTTCAAAGACTCGACGCCGACGGTGGGAGTGAAATAAATGTGGTGGACAGATAAGAGCACAAAAAAAAAAAGGTCAGGGGAATAATGAGAGATTTTAATCGATCGTCTCTGCGCCGCAGGCAGCATTATATTTTTATTATGTTTTATTCCCACTCCCTGCAGAGCGTCGAGCGCACTCGGGTGCGTTGTGAGAAGGGGCGGGGCTCCCTGACTCCGCGTCAAGAGGGCTGATATCCACTCTCTCTCGCGCGCGACAGATTAAGACGTAAGGCGCCTCGAGCGACGTCCTGCTGTGCGCTTGATGTTTTTCAGGACGCGGGGCAGTCCAGAATATATCCACCAGTCAGCAATTAGTAAGCCAGCTAAAGGAAGGACAGTCATACTGGGAACCACTGGGAACCGCTTCTCTTCCACTTTGCCCTAGTCCAACCAGAAGCACCACCCGATTCTTTGTTGTTTACATCCACCGTTCCGGCTTCAACTCTGATGTTGAGGCTATTTCCCCCTCGTCGCAGTTTGAGTGTTTTAGAGCTACATGTGTTAGTTTTTTTTTTATGTGCGAGACTCTTCACTGTGTGATGTGTGAAGACGGCGTAGATGTGAAGATGATGATGATGACGATGTGAAGATGTGTGAAGTCACAGGCTTTGGAGAAGATGAGAGTGGAGTATTTCACCCTGACTTCACTGCCGGTAACAGTCTAGCCCTGTCCTCCATTGATTTGGGCTGAATTGGTCAAAGGCTAACTCGTCAAATCGAGCGCTAGGCAGACAGAGGGGAAAATAACATCCTGGTTACAAGGATACTCGTCTGACTATGGGCAAGAAGAAAACAACCTTATTTCTCCAAAAAGTATTCCTTCATACATGAGTTAGAGATGGACAAAAGGAGTACCTTCTTCATAAGTAATATGGCAACTGTTATTGTGGACATGGCTTTAATGCTCAAATGTCTTAATTTCTCTAAGTTAATTCGTTTAATCATTTTTTTTTTTTTTTTATTGCATTAGATCACTGATATGCACATCACCCTCTGTCTCCCCCCTGTGGTGCAACTCGGAAACTGCACTTGTTCGACCACAGAAACAAGTTTCTGTGTTTATGTGTGAACCACTTTGGGGGGGCACTCAAGGACCCTACCCACTCATAATCAAACGCGACATCAGCAGCAGCCTTCAAATCACAACAAAGATAATGAAACGTGTGTAATTATATAAATATACGTGTGTATATCCTCCAATCTATCCAATCACCACGGTCCAAACAAGGACGACCACTTGAGTGGTGCTCCCAGAGAGGGGGGGGGAGGCAAGGGGGGGGGGCTGCAGGTACGTGCGTGTGCTTGTGTCTGCACGCCCACCTCCCCCCCACCCCCCTCTTCCGGCTCACCTATCAATCCCTCGATGTCCAGCCGGAGGTTGCGGCACTTGAAGTCCGGGTCGGCGCCGTTCCGGTGCAGCACGATCTGGCCCACGCACTCGTCCATCAGCTTGTAGTACTGGGGCCTGGAGCGGACGGGAGGCAACAGCATTGAAGGACCATAAACAACGCCGCCGCAGAGGCAGAGGGACAGACGGGGCTCCCCTCCCCGTTTCCCTCTCAAGGCTCCTTCCCTGGACGATTAAGGACGTCTTCCCTTGCACTTTTTAGAGGGGCAAGGAGGAACGAGAGGGGGGGTGTCACGGATTGTAACCCGAGAAGAAGCTACTTGGAGACTGCGACTGAGTTTAAAAAAGCGTACACAAAAGTGCACTGGTTGATCGTGTTGCCATCGCAGCCTTGTGCATAATGTCGATATTTCTTTATACAAAAACCTAGCAACGTATGAATAAGTCAAAACACATAAAGCGACATGGATGGAGAGAATGGAAGTGAGCACAAAGAGAAAAAAGGGCACAAAAGTAGACAAGACAGACAGACAGGAGTGATAGCGTTCATATTGTGTCGGTGTACACAGGGGGCAAGTGGTTCATGCTTTCTTGAGGCGGAGAAGGCGTTTTGTTGTGTATGAGGGGACGTGATGCACTGGGAGCGACAGAACTTGTGGTGCCACAGATCAGACGTTTGCGTGTGCGTGTGCGTGTCAGTGCCTGCACACAAGCTCTGTGCATGTTCACTGTGCGTGCGAACAGGCATTTGGTGCGTGACAGTTTGATTGTCTTGTCGCAAAGATTGATTCTGTGTAAGTGTATGAATGTGTGCGTGTGTGTGTGTGTGTGTGTGTGTGTGTGTGTGGCATGTGCGATGAAGGCCCGTAGACAGTCAATTTTTAAGGTGTCTGATTCACTGACCCTGTATGAAGCCCCCGGAGCAACAAACACAATACCTAATATATTCCCTTTCTCCCTCGCTCTCTCAGAGAGAGAGAATGTGTGTGTGTGTGTGTGTGTGTGTCTCTCACTCTCCAATAGTCAATGCTTCACCCCCCCTCCCTTCGTTAGATTTGCAGGTTTATCCGTGGAGCGAGAGTGCCATCCGGTGCAGTTTCGTGGAACAACACTCACGTCTGACTACGGATACGTCTTACCCTTGGTCCGGCAACAAAAAAAAAAGAAATTCTGGCTGGTTAGTAAAGTAAAGTTTTATTGCAGCAAGTTGAATAATATGCTGCTACTTTTCTTTTAAGATATGGCCATTATAATATGTTTAATGTGGAGGCTGGAGACTAAAGACTGGAGTAGTCCCACAATACCCGTGGTCATTCAAGTGGAATTCTAGTGTGTACGTGCATGCCTCTGTGTGTGCTTGTGTGTGTGTGCTTGTATGCGTGCATGTGTGTGCGTATGCGTGCGTGTGCATATGTGCGTGTGTGTGCGTGTGCAGCTTATCAAGTCATTTCGCACCATATGCTCCTTCCAGCCCAGGCAGCACAAAAGTCCAATCTCGACTTCTCACTTCATTCCCTATACCCTCCCTCACCTCCATCCATCTCTCAATCCATCCATCCAGCCTCAGCCTCCACCCTACCACGGCAGGCCCTGTGTTTAACAGGAGCCACAATTTCCCGCCTGTCTGATACCATCAAGGCAACATGGGGCGGGTGACTGACTGCTGTGTGTGTTTGTGTGATTGTGCGTGCGCCTGTGTGCGTGTGTGTGTGTGTGTGTGTGTGTGTGTGTGTGTGTGTGTGTGTGTGCGCCTGTGTGTGTGTGTCTGTGTGTGTGTGTGTGTGTGTGTGTGTGTGTGTGTCAGCAGGCCTGCCTATGTTTTATTACTTTGCTTGCCCAAGTTGAGGCCGTCCTACAGTGCAAGTTCAAGTGTGGGCAAGGCTTAGACTTGTGTAAACACAAGTCTAAGCGTGTGCGCGCGTGTGTGTGTGTGTGTGTGTGTGTGTGTGTGTGTGTGTGTGTGTGTGTGTGTGTGTGTGTGTGTGTGTGTGTGTGTGTGTGTGTGTGTGTCTGGCGTACTTATGCAATCCCATTCTCTGGAGCTCTTGACTTGTCCTCTCTATTATTCCACCCCAGTCTTGTCTTTCCCTCATTGGCTCCCCTCTCAGCCTCCCCACCCCGCCCCCCAGGCCCCCGGGAGGGACATTAGCATATTTCTGGTGATAAGGGGGTGGAAGGTGCTCAATTCTATTAAAATGAAATTGGACTTCTTTTCGCATGTATTAATTTCACAGCTCTGGACCGGCGTGCAGGAAAAACAAATGTGATGAAGGAGAAAGAGGAGGGGAGGTGGGAGGGAGGAGGGCAGGGGAGGGGTGAGAGCCAGACATCTGGTAACCAAGGTGAAATTAATAGAGGGGAAATGTTTTGACTTTTTAATCCAATCAGTTGGAGGAAGAGCTTTTGGGTACGACTCGGCTGGGGAGATTTGGAGAGTGAATGTGACAGCATGCATGTACTGGCACAGATATTTTAGTGTGTGTGTGTGTTAGGGCTGTGCAATTAATCAAATTTTGATCACAATTTAGATTCTTGGGTCAAACGATCTCCAAATTAATAAAATCGAGTTGGAACGATTCTTTTGAAAAAAAAAAATATATATATATATATTTTGAAAACTGAATGAAAAATCTGTTACAGTGAGGTTTTTTTTGCCGAAATGCCGAATAAATGCATTTTATTTTCAAACTCAAAAAGAATCGTGATTTCAATCTTGTGTATGTGTGTGATTTACACCTACCTGGCCAGGTAATCATTGCGGACTAGGAGCAGGTGCTGCAGGAGGGACAGGAAGTGGCCTTCGGCCTTGGAGTCCTTCACCGTGTTGAAGAGTATCTCAAACACCTCCCTCACGTCAGTGCACCGCCACACGGTTAAGGAGCGAGCAGCAAATACACAACACCACTCATCTTAGATTACGGTGTACCATGTGCAATGACAATAAAGACATTTCTGATTCTGATTCTTATCTAATGTCTTCATCAGAGACCTCAGTTAGCAAAATTGCATTCTGATGCCCCCTGGTGGTGAACACTACAGCAAACATCCAATTGTCAACCAAACACTGAAAATATTTGGGGAAACACAAAGACGCCTCATTTTGTTTCACTTTAGATGTCCTTTCTAGTTGCACAATGTTTTGCAGCTGACTGCAGCGCTATGTTTTTTTTTTAAGGAAGCACTGCAAAAAAGTATTGCCACACTCTTGCACCCTTGTGACATCTAGTGTTGAAACTTACAACTATAAGCCACTAAAAGTAATAATGATAATAATACTATAATAAAAGCTACAACAGATAGGGACATAATGTATATATTATACCTCCATATACCTTATGGGCACCTGTACTGTCGATGTGTTTCACATGGGTGCAATTTAACCCCCAACCCTGGCTGTGGTTATTGTCCTTCCCAGCTTATTTAGTAGTGTTCAACTGGTATGCTGAGGCTGTCGTAAACCCCCAACTATGTCCATTTAAGATATGTGCTGAAACTATTAAAGCAGGGAAAGCCAGACTCAAGCACAAAAAAAAAAGCGTTCAGCTTCCCAGAAGATGTATTGGCTCAAATAAGCTCCTGTGATCCTATCTTTGCATCTTCCCCCCAGCAGACGGAAGTGACATTGAGGGGATGAAGAAAAATAAGGCCATGTCTTTAGACCACCAATCCCCAGAGACAGAGAGACAGAGACAGAGAGAGAGAGAGAGAGGACAAGAGACAGAGACATGGAGATAGAGAGACAGAGACAGGGAGAGAGAGAGAGAGACAGAGAGACAGAGACAGAGAGAACAAGAGAGAGAGACAGAGAGTGAGAGAGGGAGAGGGAATGAGAGAGACAGGGAGAGAGAGAGACAGAGACAGACAGAGAGAAAACAAGAGACAGTGACAGGGAGAGAGAGAGAGAGACAGAGACAGACAGAGGATTGGAAAGAGAGAGAGAAAAAGAGACAGAGGATTGGAGATACAGAGACAGAGCGAGAAAGATGTCAGGTGGAAGGATATTCCATCTCAATGCGGATGTCGTCCAGGCGAGCTTTGAGCTCCTCCGAATCGTCCTCAGCCTGCTCGTCAAACACACTCAGCTGCACCCGCAACTCCTCGTTCTCTATGGTCCTGACATCCTATAGGAGAGGGAGAGGGGAGAGGGGGGAGGGGGGAGGGGGGAGGAGGAGGAGGAGGAGGAGAGGGGTTTCTGTCAGCCATGCTGAGTTTGGACAGGTGGAGAAAGTTTGGAATTGGGTGTTGGGTGGGTGTGTGCGTGCGTGCGCCCCCGTTTGCGGGTGGCCACACTTTCGTTGGCCCGTGAAGTGTGTCACTCTGACTCACGATGAACAAACAAATATGTGACAGGGAAAAAACAAGAGTGGCGATAAAAATAGTTTTGTTGTTTTTTTTACCAGTGACTGTTTGACTGTGACTGTGTGTACGCATATTTAATGACAGCCTGTCGAAGTCACGATAGGAAAGGCTTGCACGTGTGGGAATGTGAGTGAGGGAAGAGATGAGATAGTGAGTAAATGGGTGGGTGAGTGCTCCCTACCATCAGGAGGTCCCGTAGGCCCAGTCTCAGCAGCTCAGAGCGGATGTGGACCCTGAAGTCCAGCTCCTCTCCCCGGCTGATCAAGGCATTGATGAGCTGCATGCAGCCACCCTGTCCAACGCCACGCAAAGATGAGACGTTACACACACATCCACACACCATCTGGGTGCCATCTTCTCATCAGGCCACACCGTAGGACCCCACGTATGACCAGACAGGGACGCATGACTGGGGTCTGTTTTTTGTTTGTTTGTTTATGTCTGTTGTCGGGGTGCTTCAGTACCTTCAAAGCCACGCTGGGTTGTCTCATCCCCGCCAGTAGAGGCTGAAACCTCTCGATATCCTTCCTCTCCGCCTCCTCAGTGATGGCCTCCAGAACGCGCTCATGGCTGCAGGGACACAGAGACGATCATGTAGAGTCTAGAGTAACAATACACACACCCCAGGACCCACTTGGAGATCTTCTAGAGACTGGACCAGTGGTTCTCTACTGGTCTAGCCTGAGGACCACCATGTGTCCTTAGTCATTAGGTGATAAAACCCGAAAATAATTACAATATTAACTGACCAATGGTCCAGTCATCAACAACGCCATAATGTACCGTTAAAAACATGGAGCGAACAAAAAGCCGCAAACACTTTGGGCTAGGCTCAATTAAATAGTAGTAGAATTTGAATCATGAATTAACATTTAAACAATAGTTAGTTCATGGGCTTCTTTCTCAAGATTAAAAATAGGTATGATTGAGTTAAAGCTACAATCATGCCAATACTGTCCTACGCAGGTCTGGAGTGATGCAGTCGAATAGTAGTATTATCGTTCAGAGAGATACACGGCCTCATGTTCAAGTGATTTGACCTTTGTGATACGAGTGAGTCTCGCCGAGGCCGAGGACCTCTCTCCCCAGCGGGTCGACGCGATGACAAAGCACATATCTCCTTTCTAAAACGGTACGCTGCACAACGGTGACTTTGCAGAACACTGAACACTCAAAACTTTGATTTGCCACGTGTGACCCTCTGATGAACAGCGTCACGGAGACACCGTGGTGGCTCACGTGGGAGTGCCTACCCCTGCATCTCGTCGAGAAGAGAAATGAAATACTGAAGTGCTTCATACGTCCCCGTCCCCCCCCCCTCCAGACTCCTTCTGGTTCTCAAGGACATGCTGCAGAGAGAGTGGGTCAGTGGCTCCTAACGACATGACAGCGGGGCGGGGGGGGGGGTGGTGGGGGGGGGGGGTTCACCTGGACGACCATCTGTCCCCCCACCTCGGCTCTCCTTCTGGAGGCCACGGGGGGGGGTCCGCACGGGCACAGAGCTGCTGCCACTTAACGCAGCTTCTTCATTTGACCTGTCACCACACTCCTGAATAAACTGCTCTCAGAACAGCACTAATAAGAGACTCGCCCGGTGAAGCACCACCACCCCCCAGCAGACCGTTCAGAACTCACTCTTGGCACAGAGTTTACTTCAGGACACATCATTTTATGACGCATTTCCTAAATATTCTGTTATTGCACATCTAATGATCTTGCAATCCTCAGCCAACGGGACTGTTTCTATTGCATTGTTTACATTTGTATGTGGATAAAAAAAAATCATTTGATGGATGATGTATCAAAGTCCACCGGCGACCTTGATCCTTTCAAAGTCCACTCAACCCATGTTTTATGTTTCACTGTATAGAGGCAGTGCTTGAGAAAGAACCGGCATGCCTTTTTTCTTCTTCTCTGGTTTCCGCTTGCCAGAAAATCTCCGCCGCACCAAAACCCGCAGATCTGGCCTGATGTTTTATAGATGCTTGGCTTCACAGAGAATACATCAGAGGCGTACTTTCCCCCTTTCCCCGACTTGAAGGGGGCTACATTAATATGATGAATCGTGTGAAAACTATGAAGTCACTCGGTGACCTGGGGAGTAGCGAGCAGCCTTTTGACAGGACGAGGGGATGCAGGCCTGGGGCGGGGGCGGGGCAGGGGCGGGGCGGGGGCGGGACGGGGCGGGGGCGGGGGCGGGGCGGGGCGCGGCGGTACTCACAGGTTGTCGTTGTGGTCCAGGATGCAGATGGCCGACAGCAGCTTGATGGCGTCCACCATCATGTGAGGCGCCCGGGGGTTCACGGCTCTGACCAGCAGAGGGATTCCCTCGTCGGTGGCCAGCATGGCTTTCAGACCGTACTGCAGAGAGCAGAGGGGGGGGGGGGGGGGGCGGGGGTTTCAAATGAGAATCACCACGCGCATCAGACAGATTCCTTAAGATTCCTAAAGTGTGCAAAAAGTCTGTAACAGTCTCAACTAACATTGTAGATGAATTGTAGATGAACCCCCTTGTAATTTATTGATGGGATTTTCTCAATGACGCAACCACAGAGCAAATGCAACACTGTGGGTGAAGGTCCTAGAGTCCTAGAGGACCTGGAACTGTACTACAATATATATAATATAATATAATATGTACTACAATAACCGTAACAAAAACCTATTTGTCTGCCTGCTGCACTACATGCAAATGGTTTGCACTACATGCAAATTCATATCAAATTTGTAAACTCGGAAGTTCAACTCCTGGTGACCTCACCTAGTCCATGTTGGTACTTGGCGACAGGTAAAGCTTGTCGCAGAAAAACGTGTTTCGAGCCTAGTAGGCTTTAATCCGATAAAGATCTCACCTTGTTGTTCATGAAGGCTTTGAGACATCGGATGATCTCGTGTTGACATTTCCCCGATACGTTTCTGGACGGAGACGAGACCACAGACAAGGGCTTTAAACATTAAAACAGCTTTGACAGCAAAAAAAAAAAAAAAGGTTATTCATTCATTGCCCTTGGGCTATGCAGTTGGCCGTGCGAGGGAGAGGTGGCCTTACTCCTCTCTCTCCTCCTGTAGTCTCCTCAGCAGGCTGAGGAGCAGCACCAGGCCCTCGTCACCAAAGTTCTGCACCCAGCTGGGAATGTGGAGGAAGACAGACACCATCATCAGAAGGGCCGGAGAAAATGCACGTTGATATCAATGTGGCCAGGCGCCGTGTTATTGTTGGTTTTTGGTGGGTATCGTATTCTGTGCAGAAATATATGTATTGTTGTATGTCAACTACTGTATACAACATTTACCCTGGGATAATAAAGTTAAAATTTAATATGAACACTGTAATACTAATATTTAATCGCAAAGAGACGACATGAGTAACTTCGTGTTTTAATGTCACATGCCCTGGTCCATGTTTCTGAGATGTCTCTCTGTAGAGAGACCATAGAAGACACGGGAAGGTGCTGTTCAACACTAAGGTCTGTAGATGGCGCCCATTCTACATAAAATATCCTGTTTAAAAGCCACTCCCCTGATCTCAGTTACTCAGAGTGTTAAGGATCTATAACCTGCTGGCTCATATATGTAGAGGCTTTTTTGTATTTTATTCTAATGTAAAGAAGTAATTCATTCTTTATCATTAAGTTATCTCCATTGGTAGCATCAGCAGCAGTATTATCATAAGAACAATGAAACAACTGCAGGTCACATTGCCAGCACTAGATCTATTCCAGAGGGAATGGCATAATCAGGATGGCTGAAACCTATTTGTTAGCTGGCTAATGGAACCGTGCTGAAAGTTGATGAGAAGTCAAACACTGTGTGTGTGTGTGCGTGCGTACGAAAAGTGTATGTGTATGTGTATGTGCATGTGCGTGTGTGTGTGTGTGTGTGCAGTCTTACCTGACTGGGTTGTTGTTGAGTGAGACCCGGAGCGACTCCAGGCAGGCCAGTAGCTGCGTGTCTCTGATGTCTGACCTTAGCTCTTGGATGTACATCTGGGCTGACCTGGAGCACTCCTTCTGGCTCTGGCCCTGAAGATGGAAGACAAGACAATCACAAGACAGTCGGACAAGACCCAGACAGAACAAGACACAGATAGACAGAGAGACAGAGAGACAGACAGACAGACAGAGACACACAGACAGTCACAGGAAATGCAGTGAGAGACAGAACTAAAAGAGAGAGAGGGAGAAAGACAAGATAAGACCGAGGCAGAGACAGACCAGGACAGATAGGCAGTAAAAGACAGACAAGAAGTAAGAAACAGAGTTTCAAGATAAGACCGAGACGGACACAGCAGACGGGCCAAAGGGAAGGGGAGACAGACAGAACGAGATACAAATCAGTCTAATCCCTGCGGAGGGCAAGAAATGTTCAGGCAGGCTATACTCATTGACCATTTAAAAGTGATGAGCCCAATTTAAAACTTGTTAAAAGGTTAGTGCACCGAGTTGATCTCAAAGGGCCTATTTGAGTCTATTTCGCTGCCAAATTAGGCGTGATATCGACCATCTGCACATGGCTTTGTTAGCCCTCTCTCTCGCTCCTGGAGCCGTTTAGCATCAGCATATTGGCCTGCTGTTCCCGCAGCACTCACTCAGCCCCCGACCACAACACGGCGCTGGCTCCTTTCTGTTGGCTGTTGCGGTATTTTGGGAGTGATTGGTTTGTGGGGGCATGCTCAGTGGGAGCGTCGTGAAAACAACTTGAAAAATAAACCGCTGCAGAGGACAAGATGGAAGATGGGGGAAAAACCACTAAAGAAGTTCGTCCATTCGGATGCTTGCTTATTCTTTAACTTCCCTTAATGTAAAAACAAAAGACATTAAGGGACTGAATCTGCGATGTGTACGTGAAGCATGCAGTGCCGTGCGTTGCACAACACTGACAGCAGTGTCCTATTAAGGTGTGGGTACTGACAGCCTTGGACGTGTGGAGGTAGCGTGAGACCATCTCCCGCTTAATGCCGATGTCCTTCTGTCTCAGAGGCTTCTGCTTCTCCTCGTTCAGGTTCATGTCCACCTGCATAGCCAAGGGGAGAGAGAGCATTACACAGAGCGGCAGAGAGAGAGAGAGAGAGAGAGAGAGAGAGAGAGAGAGAGAGAGAGAGAGAGAGAGAGAGAGAGAGAGAGAGAGAGAGAGAGAGAGAGAGAGAGAGAGAGAGAGAGAGGGGCGTGATGGGGTGGACATAGCAGAAGGCAGCACATAATTAATTGAGACAGAAATAGACGTGTGTGGGGAAAAAAATAGCAAGAAAATGGTTGACAGTTTAATAGGAAACGTCCTAAAAATACATAATTAATTACATTTTAAATCAAATCTGCAAGTTGCTCCTATGTGGCATAATTGCAGGGTTGAAACAGTTGCTTCTAAACACTCACAAAGTTGTTCAGAGGAAGTAAAATAGAAAAATGTCTGTGAAATAAGGATAACTTTCTACTGACTGAAGGAGCTCTGCCTGCCTTTTCGCATTTTCTATTGTGTGCCAGAAATGTATGCGCGGTTTGGCGTACGCTTTTAACGAAATAACTGTACAACACTGTTGTGTTCACACATTCTAAGGACGTGGCCACAATGGGAATTTAACCCCTTACCCTGTGAACACCAACACTGACTAATAAGTTAGTGGTGGGCCTATAAAAGCGTACATATAAGCCGTTTCTCAATACCAAGTACGCGGACTACGTACTCGCGGACTTGGAAGTACGTACTTGGCAAGTCCGGACTTTCAAGTACAGACTTCCGAGAACGCGAGTACGCACCTGCAATTGGAACAGCAGCGGACTCGATGATGCATCCTGGGATATTTAACGGTCCCAAGTCCACACGAGTCACCTCCGATGCGTCCTCGGTAGAACGACCTCATCGAGAACGCATCGAGAACACTTCCGGGTTTTACGACAGTACTCGCGTACTTGGAATTGGAACAGTGCTTGGGCCACCACTGATGACGTTTACCGAGAACGCAAGTACACGAGCACACACGAGAACGCGAATTGAGAAACGGCTACAGTAACAGGAGCTCAGTGAAGGGATGGCCCATTCTGAGGCCACTTTAAAGGAGGGCACCGTTTCCCCGTCACTCAGGTCCCGTGGCGCTCTGACCCCCCCCCCCCCCCCCCCCCTCACCAGCATCTGTTGGAAGAGCTCCAGCACCGATTCGTCGCTGAGGTCGTGCAGAGCAGTGCTCTGGCCACTGGGCTCGTAGCTGGAGGAGTGCCGCTGGGTGGGCCCCGGGCCCCCCCGCTCCTTGTCCTTCTTCACCCTCATGCTGGTGAAGCGCTCCAGCTGGGGGGGGGGGGGGGGGGGGGGGGGGAGAGGGGAGAGGACACACACACAAGTTAGAGAAGTATGTTCCTGGTGGAGTGATGGTCCAAAAACAGCAACGGTCAGCAACATCAAGCAGGGAATCCGTAATCATCGCCACTGTTTGAGGTGAAATAATGTCTTGAAGATTGTGAATCCAACAGGCAGCGTGTAATTCACCAACGCCAAGACAAAAACATAAGGTTTAGAACTCAACGTAAATGGCAGATGATTAGGGATAGGACAGGTGAACAGGCTGGATGTTTTTTTTTTCTGGCGTACAAACAGAGTTGTGTCGGACAAGCCGGACAAGATCAATGGCCGGTCGGTCGGTGTAAGCAGCTGAACATAAGGGGCGGCCTAAAACAAACACTTACGTGATCTGCTATCCAGGAGGTGTTATTAGTAGCTCTGGGTAATGAGCCGTTTGGCGACAGGGCACCCTGACACTATCCGCCATTAAACAAAAAAGACCACTTAATGGAGCTAGGCTGGGCAGCAGCGGCCTTAAGCAAACGTCGCCGTGTGGGCTACCTCCATAAAAGGTGAAAGTATGAAAACAAGTCGTTATGTTGTAAAGATACAGGCAGGTGGCCACGATGGCTCTTAAGGTGGGCCCGACTTGGAGGCTACGCGGGCGCGTCATCGACGGGCCCGAGCATGCTGAGCAGTCAGAGTGCTTCTCTCCTGCATGCAGGCTGGGTGTGCTGACGGCGGGACGCAGGCGGACAAACAACATGATAACCGGCACCAAACGGTGGGTGTGGTCGGGGGTTAGTGCGACAGACGGTGAACAGTGAAGTTAAAGTGGGACGAAGGTGGTGGTGGTGGTGGTGGTGGGCAATGGGGAAGCACACAGATGCACATACATGCACACGTGTGTGAGGAAGTGGAAGTGGAGGTGGGGAGGAGGGGGAGGGGGGGAGGGGGGGAGGGAGGAGGGGGGGGGGGGGGCGCTTCACGTCACAACCACACCTACCTCTTCGGGAATCAGCCGTTTGAGTTTCTGTACAGAACGGATGCGAGAAGGAGAGACACAGAAAAAAAAAATTGGAAATCAAAACAAGGCACGGGAGGATTAATCAGAGAGTAGGGGAAAACAACCCCGCAGACAAAGGGTGGAGGGTGGAAGGTCAATCAATTAGATGGAAATCAATCAAAGGGCTTCAAAGGAGTAGTATATTTCAAAGGAGTTCATTACTGATTGATCATGGCAGGATAGGAGGTGGACAACACACCAGCATGCTCGCTAAATCAATGGTCTCATTAAAACTGGGCTCTCGATTAGCCCGTGGATGGACTGGCCCCTTGGAGAAAAGACAGCTGAAGATTGAAAGTGTGACTTATTGGTGGGATAAACAGAGACTATCAATTTTCGATGCGTGATTCAGGTCCCTTGGGCCACACATTACACGCACCTGCAGGTCATGTCCACTAGGTGTCCATATAACCCCAATAATGATCCTCTATGGCTAAAGTTCTGTAATACCACTTCTATACACTAGGAGGTAGCTCGCCAAATGTTTACATATTTCTTTGAAGGAAATACACACACACACACACACACACACACACACACACACACACACACACACACACACACACACACACACACACACACAACACACACACACACACACACACACACACACACACACACACACACAC
>NC_140276.1:1770450-1817931 GCF_964030765.1 Micromesistius poutassou | reverse complement strand
AAATAGTTATTTCATAGTACTATATTTAAATATCTATCAATATTTTTTTGTCTTACAAGGTCAAATGAAGTCCATCGGAGAGAGAAATCCGAATATTAGAGTTGGTGGAGTTTTCTATATAGGGACGTTTAAGGGGTTCTTACGTCTGCCTCATTACTTATATTGGCAGGTTGACTCCAAAATCTATAATTTTGTAAAATAAATATCTAAAGTTACGGCACAGACTTCAATTAAATTATTGTGGAGGCCAACTCATGGTACTCTTCTACAGAGGGCGCTAATACTGTATTTGCATAAAAAAAAAAAATTCTGTTCGGTGATTTCATTCAAAATAACGGCATGCTGACCCGCAGAAGCCCAGAACTGAACCCCGGAATCAATCCCAGACATTTATCACCCCCCCCCCCCCCCCCCCCCCAAAAAAAAATCAGCGGGAATCATCGCGACCTGATTCCAGCTTCCGATTCCCACTACCATTTCCGAAGGGCCACCACTCGCGGCTCCATGGGAGGCGAGCCCCACAGACCGGCCTCACCTTGCTCCAGTTGGCCCTCTTCAGCTGCACCTCCGGCTTGTACTCCTTCTTAGGCTGGAGGCCGAAGGGGAGCGGAGGAGGTGCCGCGGGGACCCAGCCGCCGCCCATGGGGGGCGGAGGGGGCGGTCCGCCCATGCCTGGAGGAGGTGGTGGCGGTGGCGGGGGACCCCCCATGCCCGGTGGGAGTGGGGGTGGAGGGGGGTGGTCCGCCCATTCCTGGTGGGAGTGGGGGCGGCGGGGGTGGTCCGCCCATGCCCGGTGGGAGTGGGGGCGGCGGGGGTGGTCCGCCCATGCCCGGTGGGAGTGGGGGTGGAGGGGGTGGTCCGCCCATTCCTGGTGGGAGAGGGGGTGGAGGTGGAGGTCCTCCCATCCCGGCCGGGAGAGGGGGTGGAGGTGGAGGTCCGGGCATTCCCGGGAGAGGGGGTGGGGGTGGAGGTCCGGGCATTCCCGGGAGAGGGGGTGGGGGTGGAGGTCCGGGCATTCCCGGGAGAGGGGGTGGGGGTGGAGGTCCCGGCATTCCCGGGAGAGGGGGAGGAGGGGGAGGTGGAGGCATGCCTGTCTGGCCCGGATGGGTCGGAAACATGCAGGCATATCCCGGCACTGGAGGGGCGGGAGCAGGAACGGTGACCGTGATCACTTTGGTCTTGGCCTCTTCCAGGTCCTGGGACAGCTTCTCAATCTGCAGAGAGACAGACAGAGATACACAGAGAGAGAGAGACAGAGAGAGAGACAGAGACAGACAGACAGGGAGAGACAGAGAGAGAGAGAGAGAGACAGAGAGAGAGACAGAGACAGACAGACAGGGAGAGACAGAGAGAGAGACAGAGACAGAGACAGACAGAGAGAGAGAGACAGAGAGAGACAGACAGACAGACAGACAGAGAGAGAGCGAGAGACAGAGAGAGAGACAGAGAGAGAGAGAAAGAGAGGGAGAGAGAGAGAGCGAGCGCTTTTTAATCACACTAAAATAATCCCAGGCGTACCGGTGTGTCATACGTTTGTGTGTACGTGCATGGGGTACACATGGGCAGATTTGTGCGTTTGTTTCAAATGTCACTCCATGCAAAGTGCCTTTGTCTCACAAGTCGCTGCAGCGCGCACACACACACACACACGTCCATCCATCCCCTGGAGGAGGGGCGGCGCGGTGATGAACGGCGCCGCGGCCTGCCAAAACCGCGGTGGTCTTTAGAAGGCCGTCTCTTTGAAAGTGGAGGCCGGCGCCAGATGAAGGGCTGGACGCACCATCACACGTTGGGACAGTGACAGACCTCTACGTGTGATGGGGCCCCTGATGGGCAGCGTCTCAAAGTCACAAGATGAGAGAGGCTCTTTTTCTCTTTTAATGGCTTTGATGGAAGGAGAAGGGGGAGGAGGGCATTGGGCCTGCGTCTGTCTGTGTGTGTGTGTGCCTGTGTCCGTGCGTGTGCGCGTGCGCGTGGTATGTGTGCGCGCCCGTGTCCATGCACAGAGGGGAAGAGGCTCCTGCTGGCATCAGCCACGTCCGATCAGCGTCACGGCGCGCGCCCCTGATCAGCACACAGACCGACACACACACACACACACATACATACCTCTAGACATATGGAACAAAGACGATCCGACCGCACCATTACACGCTCAGAACAATCAGAACAGACTGTTCTGGGTCACACATGTGTGTGTGTGTGTGTGTGTGTGTGTGTGTGTGTCTGCGTGTGTATGTGTCTGTGTGTGTGTGTGCATGTGCCTAACAGCAGCACTGGTCCAGCTGGTGGGGCAGCAGGACTGTGACAGCTACGCGGTCCTGGTCTGTTCCTGCGGTACACACCAGCCTACTCCGTCGGAAAGCTGCAACGAAGTCATAACGCCGTTCCTTGCATCCCTCAGCCTCCTCCTCTCCTCTCTCTCTCTCTCTCTCTCTCTTTCCCTCATTTCCCCCAACCCCTAATTCAACTTGCCATTCTCAACGCTAGACTACATCAGGATGGACCAGGGGGGTGGAGGAGGATGTCTGCTGTGCATTGATGCTGTTGATGCCTCGCACATACTTCATTTCCTTCCTGCCTTGGCTCATTTTGACCAAGCAAGTGTGTGCGCGGAATGGTGTGTGTGTGTGTGTGTGTGTGTGTGTGTGTGTGTGTGTGTGTGTGTGTGTGTGTGTGTGTGTGTGTGTGTGTGTGTGTGTGTGTGTGTGTGTGTGTGTGTGTTAGTGTCTGCGCAATGGTGTGTGTGTGTGTGTGTGTGTGTGTTAGTGTGTGCGCAATGGTGTGTGTGTGTGTGTGTGTTTGTGTGTGCGGAATGGTTTGTGTGTGCGTGTGCGAGTGCATGTGTGATGTGTGGTGTGTGTGTGTGTGTGTGTGTGTGTGTGTGCATGCGTGCAGGGGAACTTAAGTGCCATTGCGCTCCTCTGGGGCGGCATAGCATCCCTTTGCCCTAGAACATTGCTCGCTTATTTATCCGTATCAACCCAAACTGGGCTTTGTTTCGGCACACGCGTTCCGAGATGGGCTATAAATCGCGGCTCGAATGGGAGGGGAAAAGTTAAACGACTTCACAGCTAAGTGTCCTCCTTCACAGAAGTCCCAGGATTGAGTTGATGAACATGTACCCCGGCATCGGGAAGATAAGGGCCGCCGTTCTCGTCTCTGAGCGTATCCTCCGCAGGGCGATTTGCGGGGATTGGAGTACGCTCTTGTCACTCTTAACGGAAACAAGTGCTCACACAATGAGACTGGAAATCGCTTGGTAGTGTTCAATGAAAGCCTCTGGCGAGTGACATGCTTTTAAGAAGAGACACAGGAAGAAATCGAGAAAGTCATGTCAACTTTTTTAACAGGATCTGGTGTGACAGAGGGATCACCAAGTTTTGAAAGCGAGCGCAATTAAAATAAATATGTTTTTGCCACAGCTGAGTTTGTAAACTCCAAGGCCCGAACCACGCTTCTCTTTTAAGTGATGGAGGCCTGGCGGATGGATGCCATCCAATTGGAGGATCATGTATCGTATGATTCAATGACGGAGACACGGTGTCAAGACTGGAAACATTGTTTGATGTGTGGAAGCCAAGGATGCTCAAGCAGAGGTGACAAGTCAGTAGGACAAGAGTTCCCGTGAACAGCTCACTCATGACATGCTGTCATTACCCCGTTAGGAGTCAGAGCATCATATACAGCAGTTGTTTTCAAAGTGCTGGTATTCACAAATTGTTCGACAGAACCACTCAGAACACTGAAGTGAGATTTGATTGCCCTTACCTTCGCTTTGCATGCATCCCAGGATGGAAGCTTGTCACAACCATCATCTCCACAGAGTGCACACTTTCACCACCGTGTTTTGAATTGTTTGAATAAGGGGAACTAATGACATGTAAAATAAATATCACTAAGCCCTCCATCTGTGCGTGCACACCTGCTAGGGCAGAACATTGTATCACAGAGCCAGCAGACACAGGGGAACAAATCCTTGTGCGTGCGTGTGTGCATGTTATGCGTGTGTGTGTGTACCTGCTGCTGCAGTGTGCCTAGTTTCTTCTGCAGGCCCTGGTTCTCCTTGTCCTTCTCCTGCTTGGAGGAGGACAGCAGTTCCTTCTCGCTGCTGAGGTCCTGCAGGCGCACCTCGTAGTCGGCCTCCAACTTCCTCAGCTCCACCTGCAGCTCGTGGCGCGACGTCAACTCGGCGTCAAGCTGCGCACGCGCACGCACACACACACACACACACACACACACACACACACACACACACACACACACACACACACACACACACACACACACACACACACACACACACACACGTTTGACATTTGTGCCAGAGACTAATTTCAATGCATTTTCTGCCAAATGCGACAACGCCATAGATCAGTGGTTCCCGACCGTCTTTGCCATGTGACCCCATTTCCCGCTCAGACAACTTTTGCGACCCCGATCACACAAAGGTTTTTTTTTTACCCAATCAACATGTGCCGGATATATCAGTGTGCCTGGCGAACAATAATAATCGCATCGCTCTGCTACACGCTGGGTGATTAGCGGTAGTGTGCTCGAGGCTGTGAATCATCGGGCGTACACGCGTTCGTATATACTGGAGTATTAGACCTTTAAAAAAAACATTGATTGGCTAAAAGGGTTAAGG
The DNA here is from genome assembly GCF_964030765.1 of Micromesistius poutassou. NCBI lineage: Eukaryota > Metazoa > Chordata > Actinopteri > Gadiformes > Gadidae > Micromesistius > Micromesistius poutassou. The sequence continues at coordinate 1,813,283 of NC_140276.1, read as the reverse complement.
GTATAATAAAACAATGTGTAGAGCGTATATGATACGCCGGATTCTGTGACATTTGCGAGTTACCAAACAGAATTACAAAAAGTGGCCTGGGTGAGGACGGACGAATGAGGATGAATAAAAGGGAGAATGTTAAATGAGAAAAAATAATTCCAATCATGTAGGTGAAATGCACTGGAGGGCCAGGACGTTTGGAGAGAAACTTTGGAGCCGGTGATGTCAGAGGTGTGCGGTGGGGGGGGGCAGAAAGGTCAAGTCACTCATAAATCATTCATTCTGAGAAATTATTATTTGGAAAAGTCGGCCAATGGTGTCACAGCCACCACCGAATGCTTAATGAGCCTCCAGGATGTGTTGATGTGTGCGTGTGCACGTGCGTGCATTCGTGTGCGTGTACGAGCGTGCATTCGTGTGCGTGTACGAGCGTGTGTGCGTGCGTGTACCAGCGTGTATTTGTGTGCGTGTGCGTGCGTGCATTCGTGTGTCCGTGTGAGTGCGGGTGTGTGGGAACACACAGCTTCCCAGTGGGAGCTACAGCAGTCAAAGAGCGGGAGAATCCATTTCCCACAGTTCGGAGCCTTTCGATTTCATTGTATAATTTACACTGCGGGGACAGACACCACGCTGCAGTCAGACCAGCTCTCCTTCCACCCAGCCTTTCAAGGCACTTTCTCATTGGGAGGAGCGCCACGATTGAGACCTAATCTTAATATCCCTCGCCGTCATAAACGTGGGAGGATTTATTTTTTTTAAAGGATTCTCGACAAGCATTTGTTTTGACCATTTTGGCAAATAAGCTCCAACACACACACACACACACACCGACACCAACACACAGCCGTGTCATTTGCTGACAGCAGATTTTTCTTTGCTCTTGCCGTCGCCTTTCTGACAGCCTTGTCTCTAATCCCCACCGAAATGAGTCGCGCTGCAATTATACCATCATGCACCACTACGGCGATCGGGGGGCATGTATGCAAGTGTAAGTACGTGCGCATGTGTGCATGTGTGCATGTGTGCGTGGCACCACCGCGCACCACGACGCCGTCAAGTACATGTGTGTGTCTGAGGGAGCGCGTGCGGGAGCTTAAGACTGAGCCTAGTTTCATCTCGCTCGGCGCAATTATCCTGTCAGTTCTATAATAGGACAGAAACACCAGGGAAGCAGCCCCCCCGCAATCAAGGCATTTACCCCTTCCGTGCGCCGCGCCTGGGCGTGTGCGCCGCTGCGCTCGTCCACGCGTCCATCGGCGGCCCGTGCGCGTGAGCGAGCGTTTCTGACGCGGCGCCGTCACAAACATGCACGTGCGTGTGTACTCAATTATCTCTGTTCCGTCCGTCCACTCCCCCCCCCAGCAACCCCACCCCCCCCCCCCCCCACCCCCCTGCTAATTTGCGACTGCTCGTCAAGCAGAGACCCGGGGGTGGGGGTTCTGATTAAGGTCCCGCTGTGTCCGCCTGGGTGGAGCGCAGAGCCGTTGGCGGTGCGTGCATGTGTGCCTTGATGTATGTACGTTCTTTCACCGAGTGAAGGACGCCGTCGGCAGCATCGGTAACATGGTGCAGAAGGGGTGTTGTATGCAGGTGTGTGTGTGTGTGTGCGCGCGTGCGTGCGTGCGTGCGCGCGTGCGTGCGTGCGTGCGTGCGTGCGTGCGTGCGTGCGTGCGTGCGTGCGTGCGTGTGTGCGTGTGTGCACCTTCTTCTCCAGCTCCATGGCCTTGGCCTCGCTGGTCTTCACCTTGGTCTGGTCCACCATGTTGTCTGACAGGTGGAGGGGGTGGAGGGGGAGACCGGGAGAGGGAGTGGGGGAGAGGGGGGGGGAAAAAAGATAAGTCAGATGAGATGGATTTTCAGACAACACACCTGCTCATGTCTGGTTGTGAATATTTCGTGCCCTTCAGTGTGACACACACACACAAATGTATTCAGACAGACACTCAGCCAGTGCCCTATCTGTCTGCTTTTTGTGTTTTCCTTATCACACTTCTCAAAGACCAGATTCGTGATTCGATGGCAGCAGCATCTCATTATAATAGAATCCTATCTGGTGGACGCTTCTGCTACCTGCTCTGCTATTCACACACACACACACACACACACACACACACACACACACACACACACACACACACACACACACACACACACACACACACACACACACACACACACACACACACACACACACACACACGGTTTCTTGTATTCTCTCAGTGGGAGACGAAAGAGACAAAACTAAGCTCGTATTTCCAATGCCCGCCAATAGATTGACTGTGCAGCCCGACCTAGTGTTTCCTCCCATCCTGTTCCTCCAGAGATACAAGATGATGAATAGAAAGATGAAGATTGGCCGGATCAACATCAACACTAGTCTTGATGGAATGAGGTGGTGGTGGTGGTGGGGTGGGGGGGGGGGGGGGGGGGGGGGGGGGGGGGGGGGGCATCGCCAGACACGCCGGTTGGCCGAGGATGAGCCGCAGCCCGGGATGAGCCAATGGCAGATCTCCTTGGTATTCTTCCTGTGTAATTGCAGGGGTCCACAGGTGGCTCGGGGCTTCAGGGCAGAGTGTGCACGTGCAGCGAATAGGGCGGCTTGGCACACAGATAAAGGCTGCCGGGTAATTGGATGGAAAAGACAGTGATGCCTGATGCCAAAGAGCAGAATTAAAGTTTAACCAGAAGACAGAAGGATAAGGGAAACGTGTGAGAAATGACAAGCATATAACTTCAAAACTAGTAGCGGGGGTGGGGGGGGCGGGGGGAAAGGAAAAGAAAGAAAATGACACCATATGTTCCAAAGGCTTAATATAATAATGAAGATTAATCTGCAATTAACGTCAGGGGGTTAATGAAAACTGTGGAGCTCGGATAAACGTGTGCAAATGCTAAGTGAGGAGTGGACGGCGAGAAGATTGGAGGAAGAGCCGACGATGAGGAAGATGCGGATGAGGAAGAAGAAGAAGAAGAAGAGGAGGAAGAGGAGGAGGAGGAGGAGGTCAGGGCTGGGACAGCATGAGGCTAACAGTGCTGAAGTGTGTATAAAGCGTAGTGCGATCGGGGGAATTTGTGTGCGGTCTTGTTGCGGCGCGGACATGAAGGGGGCTCGGGGCGAGGTCGGTGTTGCTTCGGTCATGGTGGTGGGGTTTTAAATGGGACACGCTCAACAGCAGACTACTATTGGAGGGGGCAGGGTTGTGTGGGGTTGCGTGCATGTGGGTGGGTGCGCAGAACAGGGGGGGGGGGGGGGGGGGGGGGCTGGGGGTGTGCGACTGTGTGAAGAATTGTAGGAGTTCAAAGAAAAACACTAAATAATGTATGCAGGGCACAATTGGGCTGCTTTCCACTGATAATAACTCTGGCAGTGCTAAAGGAGGCCATTCTTGCTGGTATGAGTGACTGTGTGAGTGGGTCTCTGTGTGTGTGTGTGTGTGTGTGTGTGTGTGTGTGTGTGTGTGTGTGTGTGTGTGTGTGTGTGTGTGTGTGTGTGTGTGTGTGTGTGTGTGTGTGTGTGTGAATTTGTCAGTGTGCACAAGCATGTGCCTGTGTGCGTGTGCCTGTCCCACGCACGTTCATAGTGGGACACATTTAGCAGCGGCACAATTAGAGTATCCTGCAGTGGGCTAGAAGAGGGCTGCCATAAAAGACTATTGAACTCTTGAGACACGTTCTGTCCTCCTCTCTGCTCTGGTTTCCTTAGTGGAGTGGTCCTTTTTTTTTTAAACACCCGAGCCTAGTGTAGTAGTCCATTGAGCTGCACGGCCCACCCGACAGCTCACAGGCGCTGCTCCGGGGTGTGAAGACCGAGGGAGTTACATGTCGCTGGTTTTGTCTTTCAGTGGCGCTTTGGTTTTGTGTATTATACATTCCACACACACACACACACACACACACACACACACACACAGGTGAGGTAGCAACTACCCTGGAGCTTCAAAGACTCGACGCCGACGGTGGGAGTGAAATAAATGTGGTGGACAGATAAGAGCACAAAAAAAAAAGGTCAGGGGAATAATGAGAGATTTTAATCGATCGTCTCTGCGCCGCAGGCAGCATTATATTTTTATTATGTTTTATTCCCACTCCCTGCAGAGCGTCGAGCGCACTCGGGTGCGTTGTGAGAAGGGGGCGGGGCTCCCTGACTCCGCGTCAAGAGGGCTGATATCCACTCTCTCTCGCGCGCGACAGATTAAGACGTAAGGCGCCTCGAGCGACGTCCTGCTGTGCGCTTGATGTTTTTCAGGACGCGGGGCAGTCCAGAATATATCCACCAGTCAGCAATTAGTAAGCCAGCTAAAGGAAGGACAGTCATACTGGGAACCACTGGGAACCGCTTCTCTTCCACTTTGCCCTAGTCCAACCAGAAGCACCATCCGATTCTTTGTTGTTTACATCCACCGTTCCGGCTTCAACTCTGATGTTGAGGCTATTTCCCCCTCATCGCAGTTTGAGTGTTTTAGAGCTACATGTGTTAGTTTTTTTTTTATGTGCGAGACTCTTCACTGTGTGATGTGTGAAGACGGCGTAGATGTGAAGATGATGATGATGACGATGTGAAGATGTGTGAAGTCACAGGCTTTGGAGAAGATGAGAGTGGAGTATTTCACCCTGACTTCACTGCCAGTAACAGTCTAGCCCTGTCCTCCATTGATTTGGGCTGAATTGGTCAAAGGCTAACTCGTCAAATCGAGCGCTAGGCAGACAGAGGGGAAAATAACATCCTGGTTACAAGGATACTCGTCTGACTATGGGCAAGAAAAAAACAACCTTATTTCTCCAAAAAGTATTCCTTCATACATGAGTTAGAGATGGACAAAAGGAGTACCTTCTTCATAAGTAATATGGCGACTGTTATTGTGGACATGGCTTTAATGCTCAAATGTCTTAATTTCTCTAAGTTAATTCGTTTAATCATTTTTTTTTTTTTTTTATTGCATTAGATCACTGATATGCACATCACCCTCTGTCTCCCCCCTGTGGTGCAACTCGGAAACTGCACTTGTTCGACCACAGAAACAAGTTTCTGTGTTTATGTGTGAACCACTTTGGGGGGGCACTCAAGGACCCTACCCACTCATAATCAAACGCGACATCAGCAGCAGCCTTCAAATCACAACAAAGATAATGAAACGTGTGTAATTATATAAATATACGTGTGTATATCCTCCAATCTATCCAATCACCACGGTCCAAACAAGGACGACCACTTGAGTGGTGCTCCCAGAGAGGGGGGGGGGGGGGGGAGGCGAGGTGGGGGGCTGCAGGTACGTGCGTGTGCTTGTGTCTGCACGCCCACCTCCCCCCACCCCCCTCTTCCGGCTCACCTATCAATCCCTCGATGTCCAGCCGGAGGTTGCGGCACTTGAAGTCCGGGTCGGCGCCGTTCCGGTGCAGCACGATCTGGCCCACGCACTCGTCCATCAGCTTGTAGTACTGGGGCCTGGAGCGGACGGGAGGCAACAGCATTGAAGGACCATAAACAACGCCACCGCAGAGGCAGAGGGACAGACGGGGCTCCCCTCCCCGTTTCCCTCTCAAGGCTCCTTCCCTGGACGATTAGGGACATCTTCCCTTGCACTTTTTAGAGGGGCAAGGAGGAACGAGAGGGGGGTGTCACGGATTGTAACCCGAGAAGAAGCTACTTGGAGACTGCGACTTAGTTAAAAAAAGCGTACACAAAAGTGCACTGGTTGATCGTGTTGCCATCGCAGCCTTGTGCATAATGTCGATATTTCTTTATACAAAAACCTAGCAACGTATGAATAAGTCAAAACACATAAAGCGACATGGATGGAGAGAATGGAAGTGAGCACAAAGAGAAAAAAGGGCACAAAAGTAGACAGACAGACAGGAGTGATAGCGTTCATATTGTGTCGGTGTACACAGGGGGCAAGTGGTTCATGCTTTCTTGAGGCGGAGAAGGCGTTTTGTTGTGTATGAGGGGACGTGATGCACTGGGAGCGACAGAACTTGTGGTGCCACAGATCAGACGTTTGCGTGTGCGTGTGCGTGTCAGTGCCTGCACACAAGCTCTGTGCATGTTCACTGTGCGTGCGAACAGGCATTTGGTGCGTGACAGTTTGATTGTCTTGTCGCAAAGATTGATTCTGTGTAAGTGTATGAATGTGTGCGTGTGTGTGTGTGTGTGTGTGTGTGTGTGTGTGTGTGTGTGTGTGTGTGTGTGTGTGTGTGTGTGTGTGTGTGTGTGTGTGTGGCATGTGCGATGAAGGCCCGTAGACAGTCAATTTTTAAGGTGTCTGATTCACTGACCCTGTATGAAGCCCCCGGAGCAACAAACACAATACCTAATATATTCCCTTTCTCCCTCGCTCTCTCAGAGAGAGAGAATGTGTGTGTGTGTGTGTGTGTGTGTGTCTCTCACTCTCCAATAGTCAATGCTTCACCCCCCCCTCCCTTCGTTAGATTTGCAGGTTTATCCGTGGAGCGAGAGTGCCATCCGGTGCAGTTTCGTGGAACAACACTCACGTCTGACTACGGATACGTCTTACCCTTGGTCCGGCAACAAAAAAAAAAGAAATTCTGGCTGGTTAGTAAAGTAAAGTTTTATTGCAGCAAGTTGAATAATATGCTGCTACTTTTCTTTTAAGATATGGCCATTATAATATGTTTAATGTGGAGGCTGGAGACTAAAGACTGGAGTAGTCCCACAATACCCGTGGTCATTCAAGTGGAATTCTAGTGTGTACGTGCATGCCTCTGTGTGTGCTTGTGTGTGTGCATGTGTGTGCGTATGCGTGCGTGTGCATATGTGCGTGTGTGTGCGTGTGCAGCTTATCAAGTCATTTCGCACCATATGCTCCTTCCAGCCCAGGCAGCACAAAAGTCCAATCTCGACTTCTCACTTCATTCCCTATACCCTCCCTCACCTCCATCCATCTCTCAATCCATCCATCCAGCCTCAGCCTCCACCCTACCACGGCAGGCCCTGTGTTTAACAGGAGCCACAATTTCCCGCCTGTCTGATACCATCAAGGCAACATGGGGCGGGTGACTGACTGCTGTGTGTGTTTGTGTGATTGTGCGTGCGCCTGTGTGCGCGCGTGTGTGTGTGTGTGTGTGTGTGTGTGTGTGTGTGTGTGTGTGTGTGTCAGCAGGCCTGCCTATGTTTTATTACTTTGCTTGCCCAAGTTGAGGCCGTCCTACAGTGCAAGTTCAAGTGTGGGCAAGGCTTAGACTTGTGTAAACACAAGTCTAAGCGTGTGCGCGTGTGCGTGTGCGTGTGTGTGTGTGTGTGTGTGTGTGTGTGTGTGTGTGTGTGTGTGTCTGGCGTACTTATGCAATCCCATTCTCTGGAGCTCTTGACTTGTCCTCTCTATTATTCCACCCCAGTCTTGTCTTTCCCTCATTGGCTCCCCTCTCAGCCTCCCCACCCCGCCCCCCAGGCCCCCGGGAGGGACATTAGCATATTTCTGGTGATAAGGGGGTGGAAGGTGCTCAATTCTATTAAAATGAAATTGGACTTCTTTTCGCATGTATTAATTTCACAGCTCTGGACCGGCGTGCAGGAAAAACAAATGTGATGAAGGAGAAAGAGGAGGGGAGGTGGGAGGGAGGAGGGCAGGGGAGGGGTGAGAGCCAGACATCTGGTAACCAAGGTGAAATTAATAGAGGGGAAATGTTTTGACTTTTTAATCCAATCAGTTGGAGGAAGAGCTTTTGGGTACGACTCGGCTGGGGAGATTTGGAGAGTGAATGTGACAGCATGCATGTACTGGCACAGATATTTTAGTGTGTGTGTGTTAGGGCTGTGCAATTAATCAAATTTTGATCACAATTTAGATTCTTGGGTCAAACGATCTCCAAATTAATAAAATCGAGTTGGAACGATTCTTTTGAAAAAAAAAAAATATATATATATTTTGAAAACTGAATGAAAAATCTGTTACAGTGAGTTTTTTTTGCCGAAATGCCGAATAAATGCATTTTATTTTCAAACTCAAAAATAATCGTGATTTCAATCTTGTGTATGTGTGTGATTTACACCTACCTGGCCAGGTAATCATTGCGGACTAGGAGCAGGTGCTGCAGGAGGGACAGGAAGTGGCCTTCGGCCTTGGAGTCCTTCACCGTGTTGAAGAGTATCTCAAACACCTCCCTCACGTCAGTGCACCGCCACACGGTTAAGGAGCGAGCAGCAAATACACAACACCACTCATCTTAGATTACGGTGTACCATGTGCAATGACAATAAAGACATTTCTGATTCTGATTCTTATCTAATGTCTTCATCAGAGACCTCAGTTAGCAAAATTGCATTCTGATGCCCCCTGGTGGTGAACACTACAGCAAACATCCAATTGTCAACCAAACACTGAAAATATTTGGGGAAACACAAAGACGCCTCATTTTGTTTCACTTTAGATGTCCTTTCTAGTTGCACAATGTTTTGCAGCTGACTGCAGAGCTATGTTGTTTTTTTTAGGAAGCACTGCAAAAAAGTATTGCCACACTCTTGCACCCTTGTGACATCTAGTGTTGAAACGTACAACTATAAGCCACTATAAGTAATAATGATAATAATACTATAATAAAAGCTACAACAGATAGGGACATAATGTATATATTATACCTCCATATACCTTATGGGCACCTGTACTGTCGATGTGTTTCACATGGGTGCAATTTAACCCCCAACCCTGGCTGTGGTTATTGTCCTTCCCAGCTCATTTAGTAGTGTTCAACTGGTATGCTGAGGCTGTCGTAAACCCCCAACTATGTCCATTTAAGATATGTGCTGAAACTATTAAAGCAGGGAAAGCCAGACTCAAGCACAAAAAAAAAAAAGCGTTCAGCTTCCCAGAAGATGTATTGGCTCAAATAAGCTCCTGTGATCCTATCTTTGCATCTTCCCCCCAGCAGACGGAAGTGACATTGAGGGGATGAAGAAAAATAAGGCCATGTCTTTAGACCACCAATCCCCAGAGACAGAGAGACAGAGACAGAGACAGAGAGAGAGAGAGAGAGAGAGGACAAGAGACAGAGACATGGAGATAGAGAGACAGAGACAGGGAGAGAGAGAGAGAGACAGAGAGACAGAGACAGAGAGAGAACAAGAGAGAGAGACAGAGAGTGAGAGAGGGAGAGGGAATGAGAGAGACAGGGAGAGAGAGAGACAGAGACAGAGACAGACAGAGGATTGGAAAGAGAGAGAGAAAAAGAGACAGAGGATTGGAGATACAGAGACAGAGCAAGAAAGATGTCAGGTGGAAGGATATTCCATCTCAATGCGGATGTCGTCCAGGCGAGCTTTGAGCTCCTCCGAATCGTCCTCAGCCTGCTCGTCAAACACACTCAGCTGCACCCGCAACTCCTCGTTCTCTATGGTCCTGACATCCTATAGGAGAGGGAGAGGGAGAGGGGAGAGGGGGGAGGAGGAGGAGGAGAGGGGTTTCTGTCAGCCATGCTGAGTTTGGACAGGTGGAGAAAGTTTGGAATGGTGTTGGGTGGGTGTGTGCGTGCGTGCGCCCCCGTTTGCGGGTGGCCACACTTTCGTTGGCCCGTGAAGTGTGTCACTCTGACTCACGATGAACAAACAAATATGTGACAGGGAAAAAACAAGAGTGGCGATAAAAATAGTTTTTTTTTTGTTTTTTTTACCCGTGACTGTTTGACTGTGACTGTGTGTACGAATATTTAATGACAGCCTGTCGAAGTCACGATAGGAAAGGCTTGCACGTGTGGGAATGTGAGTGAGGGAAGAGATGAGATAGTGAGTAAATGGGTGGGTGAGCGCTCCCTACCATCAGGAGGTCCCGTAGGCCCAGTCTCAGCAGCTCAGAGCGGATGTGGACCCTGAAGTCCAGCTCCTCTCCCCGGCTGATCAAGGCATTGATGAGCTGCATGCAGCCACCCTGTCCAACGCCACGCAAAGATGAGACGTTACACACACATCCACACACCATCTGGGTGCCATCTTCTCATCAGGCCACACCATAGGACCCCACGTATGACCAGACAGGGACGCATGACTGGTGTCTGTTTTTTGTTTGTTTGTTTATGTCTGTTGTCGGGGTGCTTCAGTACCTTCAAAGCCACGCTGGGTTGTCTCATCCCCGCCAGTAGAGGCTGAAACCTCTCGATGTCCTTCCTCTCCGCCTCCTCAGTGATGGCCTCCAGAACGCGCTCATGGCTGCAGGGACACAGAGACGATCATGTAGATCTAGAGTAACAGTACACACACCTCAGGACCCACTTGGAGATCTTCTAGAGACTAGACCAGTGGTTCTCTACTGGTCTAGCCTGAGGACCACCATGTGTCCTTAGTCATTAGGTGATAAAACCCGAAAATAATTACAATATTAACTGACCAATGGTCCAGTCATCAACAACGCCATAATGTACCGTTGAAAACATGGAGCGAACAAAAAGCCGCAAAAACTTTGGGCTAGGCTCAATTAAATAGTAGTAGAATTTGAAAAACATTTAAACAATAGTTAGTTCATGGGCTTCTTTCTCAAGATTAAAAATAGGTATGATTGAGTTAAAGCTACAATCATGCCAATACTGTCCTACGCAGGTCTGGAGTGATGCAGTCGAACAGTAGTAGTATCGTTCAGAGAGATACACGGCCTCATGTTCAAGTGATTTGACCTTTGTGATACGAGTGAGTCTCGCCGAGGCCGAGGACCTCTCTCCCCAGCGGGTCGACGCGATGACAAAGCACATATCTCCTTTCTAAAACGGTACGCTGCACAACGGTGACTTTGCAGAACACTGAACACTCAAAACTTTGATTTGCCACGTGTGACCCTCTGATGAACAGCGTCACGGAGACACCGTGGTGGCTCACGTGGGAGTGCCTACCCCTGCATCTCGTCGAGAAGAGAAATGAAATACTGAAGTGCTTCATACGTCCCCGTCCCCCCCCCCTCCAGACTCCTTCTGCTTCTCAAGGACATGCTGCAGAGAGAGTGGGTCAGTGGCTCCTAACGACATGACAGCGGGGCGGGGGTGGGTGGGTGGGGGGGGTTCACCTGGACGACCATCTGTCCCCCCACCTCGGCTCTCCTTCTGGAGGCCACGGGGGGGGGTCCGCACGGGCACAGAGCTGCTGCCACTTAACGCAGCTTCTTCATTTGACCTGTCACCACACTCCTGAATAAACTGCTCTCAGAACAGCACTAATAAGAGACTCGCCCGGTGAAGCACCACCACCCCCCAGCAGACCGTTCAGAACTCACTCTTGGCACAGAGTTTACTTCCGGACACATCATTTTATGACGCATTTCCTAAATATTCTGTTATTGCACATCTAATGATCTTGCAATCCTCAGCCAACGGGACTGTTTCTATTGCATTGTTTACATTTGTATGTGGATAAAAAAAAAATCATTTGATGGATGATGTATCAAAGTCCACCGGCGACCTTGATCCTTTCAAAGTCCACTCAACCCATGTTTTATGTTTCACTGTATAGAGGCAGTGCTTGAGAAAGAACCGGCATGCCTTTTTTCTTCCTTCTCTGGTTTCCGCTTGCCAGAAAATCTCCGCCGCACCAAAACCCGCAGATCTGGCCTGATGTTTTATAGATGCTTGGCTTCACAGAGAATACATCAGAGGCGTACTTTCCCCCTTTCCCCGACTTGAAGGGGGCTACATTAATATGATGAATCGTGTGAAAACTATGAAGTCACTCGGTGACCTGGGGAGTGGCGAGCAGCCTTTTGACAGGACGAGGGGATGCAGGCCTGGGGCGGGGGCGGGGGCGGGGCGGGGGCGGGGCGGGGGCGGGGCGGGGCGCGGCGGTACTCACAGGTTGTCGTTGTGGTCCAGGATGCAGATGGCCGACAGCAGCTTGATGGCGTCCACCATCATGTGAGGCGCCCGGGGGTTCACGGCTCTGACCAGCAGAGGGATCCCCTCGTCGGTGGCCAGCATGGCTTTCAGACCGTACTGCAGAGAGCAGAGGGGGGGGGGGGGGGGTTTCAAATGAGAATCATCACGCGCATCAGACAGATTCCTTAAGATTCCTAAAGTGTGCAAAAAGTCTGTAACAGTCTCAACTAACATTGTAGATGAATTGTAGATGAACCCCCCTTGTAATTTATTGATGGAATTTTCTCAATGACACAACCACAGAGCAAATGCAACACTGTGGGTGAAGGTCCTAGAGTCCTAGAGGACCTGGAACTGAACTACAATAACCGTAACAAAAACCTATTTGTCTGCCTGCTGCACTACATGCAAACGGTTTGTAAGAACAATACATTTAAATTCATATCAAATTTGTAAACTCGGAAGTTCAACTCCTGGTGACCTCACCTAGTCCATGTTGGTGCTTGGCGACAGGTAAAGCTTGTCGCAGAAAAACGTGTTTCGAGCCTAGTAGGCTTTAATCCGATAAAGATCTCACCTTGTTGTTCATGAAGGCTTTGAGACATCGGATGATCTCGTGTTGACATTTCCCCGATACGTTTCTGGACGGAGACGAGACCACAGACAAGGGCTTTAAACATTAAAACAGCTTTGACAGCAAAAAAAAAAAAAGGTTATTCATTCATTGCCCTTGGGCTATGCAGTTGGCCGTGCGAGGGAGAGGTGGCCTTACTCCTCTCTCTCCTCCTGTAGTCTCCTCAGCAGGCTGAGGAGAAGCACCAGGCCCTCGTCACCAAAGTTCTGCACCCAGCTGGGAATGTGGAGGAAGACAGACACCATCATCAGAAGGGCCGGAGAAAATGCATGTTGATATCAATGTGGCCAGACGCCGTGTTATTGTTGGTTTTTGGTGGGTATCGTGTTCTGTGCATAAATAATATTGTGCATAAATGTATTGTTGTATGTGAACTACTGTAAACAACACTTACCCTGGGATAATAAAGTAAAAATTTAATATGAACACTGTAATACTAATATTTAATCGCAAAGAGACGACATGAGTAACTTTGTGTTTTCATGTTCATAATGTCACATGCCCTTGTCCATGTTTCTGAGATGTCTCTCTGTAGAGAGACCATAGAAGACACGGGAGGGTGCTGTTCAACACTAAGGTCTGTAGATGGCGCCCATTCTACATAAAATATCCTGTTTAAAAGCCACTCCCCTGAACTCAGTTACTCAGAGTGTTAAGGATCTATAACCTGCTGGCTCATATATGTAGAGGCTTTTTTGTATTTTATTCTAATGTAAAGAAGTAATTCATTCTTTATCATTAAGTTATCTCCATTGGTAGCATCAGCAGCAGTATTATCATAAGAACAATGAAACAACTGCAGGTCACATTGCCAGCACTGGATCTATTCCAGAGGGAATGGCATAATCAGGATGGCTGAAACCTATTTGTTAGCTGGCTAATGGAACCGTGCTGAAAGTTGATGAGAAGTCAAACACTGTGTGTGTGCGTGCGTACGAAAAGTGTATGTGTATGTGTATGTGCATGTGCGTGTGTGTGTGTGTGTGTGTGCGGTCTTACCTGACTGGGTTGTTGTTGAGTGAGACTCTGAGCGACTCCAGGCAGGCCAGTAGCTGCGTGTCTCTGATGTCTGACCTTAGCTCTTGGATGTACATCTGGGCTGACCTGGAGCACTCCTTCTGGCTCTGGCCCTGAAGATGGAAGACAAGACAATCACAAGACAGTCGGACAAGACACAGACAGAACAAGACACAGATAGACAGAGAGAGAGAGAGACAGACAGACAGACAGAGACACACAAGACAGTCACAGGAAATGCAGTGAGAGACAGAACGAAACAAGAGAGAGAGGGAGAAAGACAAGATAAGACCGAGGCAGAGACAGACCAGGACAGATAGGCAGTAAAAGACAGACAAGAAGTAAGAAACAGCGTTTCAAGATAAGACCGAGACGGACACAGCAGACGGGCCAAAGGGAAGGGGAGACAGACAGAACGAGATACAAATCAGTCTAATCCCTGCGGAGGGCAAGAAATGTTCAGGCAGGCTATACTCATTGACCATTTAAAAGTGATGAGCCCAATTTAAAACTTGTTAAAAGGTTAGTGCACCGAGTTGATCTCAAAGGGCCTATTTGAGTCTATTTCGCTGCCAAATTAGGCGTGATATCGACCATCTGCACATGGCTTTGTTAGCCCTCTCTCTCGCTCCTGGAGCCGTTTAGCATCAGCATATTGGCCTGCTGTTCCCGCAGCACTCACTCAGCCCCCGACCACAACACGGCGCTGGCTCCTTTCTGTTGGCTGTTGCGGTATTTTGGGAGTGATTGGTTTGTGGGGGCATGCTCAGTGGGAGCGTCGTGAAAACAACTTCAAAAATAAGCCGCTGCAGAGGACAAGATGGAAGATGGGGAAAAACCACTAAAGAAGTTCGTCCATACGGATGCTTGTTTATTCTTTAACTTCCCTTAATGTAAAAACAAAAGACATTAAGGGACTGAATCTGCGATGTGTACATGAAGCACGCAGTGCCGTGCGTTGCACAACACTGACAGCAGTGTCCTATTAAGGTGTGGGTACTGACAGCCTTGGACGTGTGGAGGTAGCGTGAGACCATCTCCCGCTTAATGCCGATGTCCTTCTGTCTCAGAGGCTTCTGCTTCTCCTCGTTCAGGTTCATGTCCACCTGCATAGCCAAGGGGAGAGAGAGCATTACACAGAGGTACAGAGCGGCAGAGAGAGAGAGAGAGAGAGAGAGAGAGAGAGAGAGAGAGAGAGAGAGAGAGAGAGAGAGAGAGAGAGAGGGGCGTGATGGGGTGGACATAGCAGAAGGCAGCACATAATTAATTGAGACAGAAATAGACGTGTGTGGGGAAAAAAATAGCAAGAAAATGGTTGACAGTTTAATAGGAAACGTCCTAAAAATACATAATTAATTACATTTTAAATCAAATCTGCAAGTTGCTCCTATGTGGCATAATTGCAGGGTTGAAACAGTTGCTTCTAAACACTCACAAAGTTGTTCAGAGGAAGTAAAATAGAAAAATGTCTGTGAAATAAGGATAACTTTCTACTGACTGAAGGAGCTCTGCCTGCCTTTTCGCATTTTCTATTGTGTGCCAGAAATGTATGCGCGGTTTGGCGTACGCTTTTAACGAAATAACTGTACAACACTGTTGTGTTCACACATTCTAAGGACGTGGCCACAATGGGAATTTAACCCCTTACCCTGTGAACACCAACACTGACTAATAAGTTAGTGGTGGGCCTATAAAAGCGTACATATAAGCCGTTTCTCAATACCAAGTACGCGGACTACGTACTCGCGGACTTGGAAGTACGTACTTGGCAAGTCCGGACTTTCAAGTACAGACTTCCGAGAACGCAAGTACGCACCTGCAATTGGAACAGCAGCGGACTCGATGATGCATCCTGGGATATTTAACGGTCCCAAGTCCACACGAGTCACCTCCGATGCATCCTCGGTAGAACGGCCTCATCGAGAACGCATCGAGAACACTTCCGGGTTTTACGACAGTA
Organism: Micromesistius poutassou; assembly: GCF_964030765.1. Classification (NCBI taxonomy): domain Eukaryota; kingdom Metazoa; phylum Chordata; class Actinopteri; order Gadiformes; family Gadidae; genus Micromesistius; species Micromesistius poutassou. The sequence continues at coordinate 1,797,882 of NC_140276.1, read as the reverse complement.
CTCGCGTACTTGGAATTGGAACAGTGCTTGGGCCACCACTGATGACGTTTACCGAGAACGCAAGTACACGAGCACACACGAGAACGCGAATTGAGAAACGGCTATAGTCATACATTCTAACAGGAGCTCAGTGAAGGGATGGCCCATTCGGAGGCCACTTTAAAGGAGGGCACCGTTTCCCCGTCACTCAGGTCCCGTGGCGCTCTGACCCCCCCCCCCCCCCCCCCTCACCAGCATCTGTTGGAAGAGCTCCAGCACCGATTCGTCGCTGAGGTCGTGCAGAGCAGTGCTCTGGCCACTGGGCTCGTAGCTGGAGGAGTGCCGCTGGGTGGGCCCCGGGCCCCCCCGCTCCTTGTCCTTCTTCACCCTCATGCTGGTGAAGCGCTCCAGCTGGGGGGGGGGGGGGGGGAGAGGGGAGAGGACACACACACAAGTTAGAGAAGTATGTTCCTGGTGGAGTGATGGTCCAAAAACAGCAACGGTCAGCAACATCAAGCAGGGAATCCGTAATCATCGCCACTGTTTGAGGTGAAATAATGTCTTGAAGATCGTGAATCCAACGGGCAGCGTGTAATTCACCAACGCCAAGACAAAAACATAAGGTTTATAACTCAACGTAAATGGCAGATGATTAGGGATAGGACAGGTGAACAGGCTGGATGTTTTGTTTTTTTCTGGCGTACAAACAGAGTTGTGTCGGACAAGCCGGACAAGATCAATGGCCGGTCGGTGTAAGCAGCTGAACATAAGGGGCGGCCTAAAACAAACACTTACGTAATATGCTATCCAGGAGGTGTTATTAGTAGCTCTGGGTAATGAGCCGTTTGGCGACAGGGCACCCTGACACTATCCGCCATTAAACAAAAAAGACCACTTAATGGAGCTAGGCTGGGCAGCAGCGGCCTTAAGCAAACGTCGCCGTGTGGGCTACCTCCATAAAAGGTGAAAGTATGAAAACAAGTCGTTATGTTGTAAAGATACAGGCAGGTGGCCACGATGGCTCTTAAGGTGGGCCCGACTTGGAGGCTACGCGGGCGCGTCATCGACGGGCCCGAGCATGCTGAGCAGTCAGAGTGCTTCTCTCCTGCATGCAGGCTGGGTGTGCTGACGGCGGGACGCAGGCGGACAAACAACATGATAACCGGCACCAAACGGTGGGTGTGGTCGGGGGTTAGTGCGACAGACGGTGAACAGTGAAGTTAAAGTGGGACGAAGGTGGTGGTGGTGGTGGTGGTGGTGGTGGTGGGCAATGGGGAAGCACACAGATGCACATACATGCACACGTGTGTGAGGAAGTGGAAGTGGAGGTGGGGAGGAGGGGGAGGGGGGAGGGGGCAGGGAGGAGGGGGGGGGGGCGCTTCACGTCACAACCACACCTACCTCTTCGGGAATCAGCCGTTTGAGTTTCTGTACAGAACGGATGCGAGAAGGAGAGACACAGAAAAAAAAAATTGGAAATCAAAACAAGGCACGGGAGGATTAATCAGAGAGTAGGGGAAAACAACCACACAGACAAAGGGTGGCGGGTGGAAGGTCAATCAATTAGATGGAAATCAATCAAAGGGCTTCAAAGGAGTAGTATATTTCAAAGGAGTTCATTACTGATTGATCATGGCAGGATAGGAGGTGGACAACACACCAGCATGCTCGCTAAATCAATGGTCTCATTAAAACTGGGCTCTCGATTAGCCCGTGGATGGACTGGCCCCTTGGAGAAAAGACAGCTGAAGATTGAAAGTGTGACTTATTGGTGGGATAAACAGAGACTATCAATTTTCGATGCGTGATTCAGGTCCCTTGGGCCACACATTACACGCACCTGCAGGTCATGTCCACTAGGTGTCCATATAACCCCAATAATGATCCTCTATGGCTAAAGTTGTGTAATACCACTTCTATACACTAGGAGGTAGCTCGCCAAATGTTTACATATTTCTTTGAAGGAAACATTAACACACACACACACACACACACACACACACACACACACACACACACACACACACACACACACACACACACACACACACACACACACACACACACACACACACACACACACACACACACACACACACACACACACACACTTTAATCTTTGAATGAAGATGATTGGTCACACAGTACCATTTTTTTTGACAGAACAGCTGGCAGCGACTGTCTCAATGGATCATTTTACGGGGGACAAATGTGCCACCTTTGGAAAAACTGGCTAAAAACTATGGATGTGAATCACCCGGATGTATTCGACGTGTGCCCACATTCACAAAGGCAGCCAAGGAATCACTTATGCTTCATCTTGTATAAATAGTATTTCCCATTTTATTGAGTTGACCTGAATCAGGACCCTGGCACTTGAAGGGGTACTGAGTATCGGTCTCTGATTGTGCAGTCGCTCTATCGCGGGTTGTTTACTTGGGAGCTGCGTTACTTTCTGCCGTTTTGTGGAGAAGTTGGGTGTAATGAGTGTTTTGAGGGAGTTTCTTCTTGCCCTCTGGGGGGGCTAGGTTTAATAACCCAGCTCCATGTTCCATGCCAAAAAAGGCTAATCGTTTTATCCACTCATTAAAAAGCCATTGTAGCTGTTGACATTTTAAACCAGCTAATGTACGGGATAAACTTCTTCTGGAGTTCCAGCCTCCCCCGGCCAACTATCTTGCGGGTAAACAGTCGGAGGTAGTAACAGGAAGGCACCATTAGCGTGGATCCTGATGGTTGCATGTAAACTCCCAGGTGCTTCTGACTGAGTGCTGGAGCAGATGCTTACGCAGCAGAAGACAGCAGAGGTCAACATGAAAGCCAGCACTTAACAGCACCACCGGTTCTCGTGCAGCTACTGTTTTCTAGTGCTCTCTCCCGCCCTCCCCCACTCTATCCCTCTCCCAAGAGAGGCACCGGCCTATTCAGGGTAGGAATAGACCGCAAAACAATTGAACTTTGTTGGGGAAGAAAATGAGGGAAATTCCAAGGCACACAAGGGGTCATTCTGGTTTCACAAACAATATATGGAGATGGGTTCCAGGCCAAATTAATTCAGTTAGCTGCGACATTGTTATCAAAAGTCAAGAGACGCTGCTGACAAAACATGGTGGTAATAAGCATGTTTAAAGAAAGAAAACTCCCGGGAAAAGTACCCGAATGCTGGCCTAACACCTGTAATTACAGAGATGTAGGGAGGGGACCTACTCTGCCGAGCCGCTGGACCAATTGCACATGTAAAAAAAACAACTCACTTCATCCGAAAATACACTCCACACTAGAATACTCTCTTCACTGAGCCTGCAAAAATATTAAAATACTTTGACTTCCTGGCAAAAATAAGTATTTTATTAGTCTCCAATTAAAAGTGCACGGCCTCATGAATATTCTTAACCTGTTCAGCACTAGACCTGCTGCTTTAGTATGTTGGTCTGATCCTCGGTGGATTTCTCATTCTGCCACCCTTACCAGCCGCCTCTCCTTAAATCCCTTTTCTGCTCGTTAGCACTCCTTCGGCCGTCTCTCTCTCTCTCTCTCTCTCTCTCTCTCTCTCTCTCTCTCTCTCTCTCTCTCTCTCTCTCTCTCTCTCTCTCTCTCTCTCTCTCTCTCTCTCTCTCTCTCTCTCTCTCTCTCTCTCTCTCTCTCTCTCTCTCTCTCTCTCTCTCTCTCTCTCTCTCTCTCTCTCTCTCTCTCTGGATTTATTAGTAGATTGCAGGTATGTGTTTTGAAGTGAGTGACATGTCGGCCTGCTATCAGCTGAATTGAGTGTGGAATGCAGCCGATTGCACACCGTTCCTCGTAAGGGAGGCATTGTGAACGCAGGTGTAAAGTACTGGCCCAAAGCCAAATCAATGATCCACCCAGGTATTCGTTTTACTGCCCAGTGGGTCCATGAAAATCAGTAGCATTCAGCACAAACAAAACATATGGAACATACCAGATTCTAGCCAAGATATTTCAGGTGTTTATGATGCAATGTTCTAAACACAACAGGCCCTCAGCTTTAACCTCTCACACTCACAGTAGGTGTCGCTTTAGAAAAAGGGTCACAATAAAAAAAAACAAAGCTCCAACACATTCAATGCACCATACATTGAATTATTATTACACTTTCACATCAGCGTTGAGCATCGTGGCACCGGTCCAGACTCCAGTCTAATGAGACCTCCTGTGTTCTGTGTGTGCGCGTCTTGTGGTGTTCTCAGGCTGTGGATGAGCTGGGGGCTGTCTGTTTGACCGTTGCCGTGTCTGGACAAGCTAATTGGCCCTTTCCCTGCTGCAGAGAGAACATACAAGGGGGGGGTGGCGGTACTAGAGAAAGGTGTTCTGGTGGAGAGTGGGGCGGCAGTTCTGTTTAATGATAAGGCAGTTAGAGGTGGAGATGGCCACATCTCTGCTTTCGGTTTCCCTTAAAACCTTGCAAAACCAGAAACATGCACACACACACACACACACACACACACACTTACAATACAAGTGATACAAGTGGGGCCATCCCATCCACAGAGCGGAAACAGAGGAGTTGACAGCAAGCAGGGTAATCTCACAGGAAACATAAATACTGTTTTCCACAGGAACAAAGAGTCCGTGGAGCAGAAGGGGGGCGGAAGGAAAAGACATACAAAATAGACCCCAAAAATACTCAATATTATTATAACACAAATGTACCAACACTTGCTGTGTGTGTGTGTGTGTGTTCGCAGTGAAAGCCTCATTCTGAGTCATGAGCCTGCCTTGGATCAAGCATTGAGCACGCACGCACGCACGCACACACGCACACGCACACACACACACAGAACATTTTGCGGTGATTATAAAACTATTGCAATACCAAGAAAAAGGCTGAAGGAAGCTATATCAAATGAACGGCGAGCTTCTGCATTCTGCTCCGTTTACAAGATGATTCGGTGAAGATGACAATTGATGATGGCTACATTAGGGTGAGGCAGGTCTCTTTATCGGTCCCTGAACACACAACCCAGAGAACGAACAGTCGCTCTCACATCCGTGACGCTTTGCAGCTTTCCGGTTACTCCCACCTCGGGTTTGGTTCTGCATTTGTGTTGTCACTCATTTAGCTCCTCAAGTACATTAAGATTAGCTTGGGAAAGGTTGCCTTGGATGAATGCCATAAAAAGTGTTATTTGTGGGGGAAAGACGTTTATGCTTTGACTTGCAGTCAAGCTAAAATAAGCTTCTGCATTCAAATGAGGGCTTGCAATCGACTAGCATAATGGCCTGCACCTTAACGGCATGTTTGGCAGTGTCTTTTGCAAGGAGAACATGAATAGATTGCAAATGTTGACATTTCCTCGTTCTCTGCTAGAGAGCCAAGGTTGGCAGGCCAAAGATGAGATTGTCCGGTCGGCCATTAGCGCAATGGACTAGCAAAGCGACTAGACGGTCGTTTCAATTTATCTGTTCACCAGAATGAGTGTTTCCCGTGCGATAATCCAAGTGTGTGCGGGGAGAGTGTTAATTAGAGTGGATATGGGCGCAAAGGCGGAGTGGGGGTAGTTGGACAGGGGGTGAGCGGGGTGTCTGAGGAGGGGCTGGGCAGGTGTAATGGGCCTCTACGGTCCGATGGCCACAACAGCGGGTCTCGGGCCCAGAGACGTTCTGGGAGACATAAGCTGAACGTGAAGGTGGACCCCCTGTCTTAGCCCGACTTGGACACCATGAGTTAAAAAAAAAGAGCAGCTTGCTTCTCTGGAATGTGTACTGGCTGGTTTCATATTAGCTGGCGAGTTCCTCTGTTCAAGGACACTTCAGCAGAACAAATGGTCATCCCTTCCAAACGTCCAGGACACAGGTGGATTCCACAACTGCACACTGATGGCTCAGGAAATCAATTGGTGCTTTTTTTTAATAAATCATAAGCATATTATCTGTGTGTGTGTGTGTGTGTGTGTGTGTGTGTATCCTCAGGGAACAGATGCCAGCAAAGGACAACGTTGAGTGTAGGGCTGGGCGATGAATCAAATTTTGATCGCAATTTCGATGTTAGCATGAAATGATCACCAAACTAATATAATCGAGTTGAAACATTTTTTTTTCTTTCTTTATAGAAATTGCAGAACAGCTGGATACATATCTGGACATTGTTTTCTATTTGACCATTTTGTGTATTTTTTAAAGGGGAAATTTCCAAGTTCTCATTTACAAAGTATTTTTTTTGGAGAAAAAAATATGAATAAATGAATAAAAAATGTAAAAATGTTTTCAAACTCAAAAATAATCATTTGAATAATCGAGATTTCAATATTGACCAAAATAATTGTGATTATGATTTTTTTGCATAATCGAGCAGCCCTAGTTGAGTGAGATGTTGGAGGATGCGCCTGGAGCCATCTACCCACCAAGCACTAGGTCATGTAGTACGGCTTCACTCACACAAGGGGACAAACAAAACCTTTTTGGAATGAGGAACTATTTGCCTTAGAAAGGAATCCCTGTACGTTCTCTCTCCCTCTCTTTCTCTCTCCAACCTAACCAGGTAGAACTTACAAGGAAATGTGAGACATATGATACATATATATATTATATATATATATATATATATAATTAATATACATATATATATATATTAAATGGATGGATCTCTCTCCCGACCTCTCATAACTTATAAGGAAATATGTGTGTAATGTTTTTTTGATTTAATGTATTATTTAAATATACGATATACGCACACACACACACACACACACACACACACACACACACACACACACACACACACACACACACACACACACACACACACACACACGAATAAAGTACTTAAAAAATAATTATATTGTCTCCCTCTTCCCCCTCTCCCTCCAAGAATGACATCCACCGCCCACTTCAGCTCGGTGACTTCATGGGAAACTAGTGAAATGAGAAAACCTGGACTATTAATAGAATGAACGAGCGACAGCAAAATATATATGAGCCCCATGTGGATTAATTTGTCAAATAAAAGCATGACGTCAGTGTCGGTGTGGGGGTATGAGAGAGATTGAGATATCTGGTAAGTCACGTTGTGTTGATGAGTGTGATTACTATGTTGCCGTGGCTACGAAACGATGAGTGCTTGGCGGAGTCACTGAGGCAAAGGCGGGGCGGGAGAGCTGCATGCATGCCCACTTGTGGCTTGCATTTCCTGTTCATACAGTCGAAACAGGAAGTTACACACACACACACGCATACACACACCCTTTAACCGTTAACCTGCCACACACAACCATAAATCCTCCCATTAAGTTCAGCAATTGCTCACAATTTTAAATACATATTTAGACACCCATAGGTTTAAAAAAAACAAACAGACACAAATACGGCCAAGGTTGTAAAAGACCGTAAAAATAGAGTTCATTGGCTCTATAATGTAGATTGAGAAGAGTGAGGATGAACGACAGTCGCAGGAGGTGAGCGTCAGCAGGAAGAGTTTCACGCTCAATTAAACCCTGTTCCTTCCTTCCTCAGCAGATCTACCCCTCTGACCTGACCTTTACTTAAACTTCACTCACACTCACACACACACACACACACACACACACACACACACACACACACACACACACACACACACACACACACACACCATGTGTTGCAAGTGTGTGCAAGTCCAAGTGGGACATGTTTGCTGCATGACTGAGCTCTAATGCTGCAAACTTCCACAGTCCGCCACCATGAACAGAGAATGAAATACCCCATTAAATCATCCACCCCCACCCCGGGCCTCGTCATAAACAGGCGGGGTGGCAGTGCCACTGTCTGCAAGCAGGGCTGCTTGTCTGTCTACACCACCCTCTGTTGTGGTTGAGTTCAGGCTTTACTCTAATTCCCATACTGTGAAACAGAGTGCCTGCGGAACGCTCGCTCTCTGCGTGCCACATGTTTTTGGAGTAGCACATGATAGACAACCCATTTGAATAATTGCCAGTATGGCTTGAAGCAGACATCTGTCTGTCTGTCTGTTTACTCTGTTATATGTTATTCGCCTTTTTCTATTTTCAAATCGAATATAAATTGAGCCCCAAAGCAGACTTTTAGCAAAGGGCTCAAGACTGCATGAATGTAAATTTAGTTCAGAGAACGGACGGGTACCAGATATCATTTGAGATGTCCAGGCACATCCAGTGACTGGCCTGAACATGACCTCTTCTTCAGGAGATCATATTTTTGTAAAACATAACACCACCGTTACAGATATTCCATGGTTGGTTTTGATTAAGACATTGTTATTTGCCGGCAATGTGGACACAGCCTGCAGGTAAAAATGCAAACCTGGCCGTTTCAGAGCCCCTGCATTACAAAATTATGCACTCATGTGTGTCTATGCACTGTGAAGTGCATGCAAAACAGGATGGGTGTACAGACAAAGTAAAACTGTTGCATCATACGAATGCCAAGATCGATTCATTGCAACACCGTAGCTGCAGAAACGCCATGCTTCTCCCTAACCAAAACTATACTCCTTGCATTGCAACTAACCATTTCCTCTGCGACCAAGGCTCGACCAACAGCCTGTGATCCATGGTAAGAGGTCAACACCGCCCCTGCTCCCAGAAAGACAATCACTTCAACAGGCAGCGGTTCAGCCTATGTGTGATGATGATGACCATAGCTATGCACCTCATAGGGCATAGGGGGGGGCAGGGGGCTATGGGCAGAGGTTGAGAGAGGCCGCTCATTGGGATAGATAGGTTTAATGTGTGCCCATATGCCTGGAGCAATTACGGGGTGCTAGGGCCTGAGAGGCAGTCTCAGGGAACCAAATGGCAGGAAACGGTTGCATATAATCTACTAGCTTGCTGCAACAGCAAGTGAGTCACAAAGACTGTTCAATAGTACCCTTGTTTGAACGGCCACATTTTCTATTGTGCGCAAGTCGTTTAGAGTCTGTGTGTGCCTGTGTGTGTGTGCCTGTGTGACAATATAGGTCAGGACAGAACAAAAGGCCCTGTAATATAAAATGTAACGCATGCCGCCTTGACGACCACCTCGATCTTCATTCTCCTGTTTTATGAACATGTCCATTCAGCATTCCCCCTAGCGCACTAACACAGGGTCTCTATGCACACCATCCCACCAGCAGAAGACAGAATAATCCATTTGTTTACAAAGGACATCTAGCTTACTATATGAACTGGCAAGTGGCAACCAACCAATCATAACTGATTGTTAAACCCTTATGGATCCTGTAGTCTGAGGAGGAATTCTTGATGTGCCTCTTCAATGGGACGTCTGAAACCGATACCGACTGAGCAACAAATAAACGGAAAGGGGCCATTTAGGGCTCCGACTATCCAAGATGTTCCTACAAGCATGCTAATCAATCCCTCCGGAGGAGAAATCCATGCCCAAAATCGACATAATTGGTCGAAAATTCATCGCCATCCAAGTAGGCAAAAGGTTATCGTGATTTATCGAGCCCCTCAGAGCAGCAGGGGAGGACAGCGAGACGGTTCTTCAATCAGAGCGTGTGATGATCGGTGGGCATTTTTCTGCCTGTTGACTCGCAGGCCATGACCAGCATCCCCTTGAGCACTAATGAAGCCTTCCAGCAGCACACCTCCTTGATTGCCAACTCAGCAGACGCCGCTCAGTGTGCGGCCCTGAGAGAGAGAGAGAGAGAGAGAGAGAGAGAGAGAGAGAGAGAGAGAGATCGCCTCGCTGCGCACAGCTTACGCCGCACTCCAACTATACCTTACAGATGATGAGCAGGAGAAGAGTGTGTGTGTGTGTGTGTGTGTGTATATGTGTGTGTGTGTGTGTGTGTGTCATGACCACTTAAATGAAGGTCTAATTTCACCAGCGAGGCCGAGGTCTCCTAAATGATGTGCACAGAGCACTTCCACACTCCACTCGGCAGCATCGCCGCTCCCGCGGCAGCAGGCTAATACCGATGGTCGCCTCGCTCGCACTGAATCTTTTATGGGCCCACCGTCAGACTTCACCTGAAGTTTGCCTCCTCAAGGGGATTCTGTGCATCGTATGCACAAAAAACAAACAACAATCGAAGTCACCGAACAGACCATGACGGTGACGTTTTGTGAACAACTCGTTTTGTGAACAACTAGGTGACGTTTTGTGAACAACTAGTTTAGGGAGTAATTAGTGAGCACATTACAATCTAACAAGCAAAAAATTGCAAAAAATTACAATTTTCCGACATGCATCAATGCACTCATCTCTCCTGTATGGAACGTGTTGCGCATCGAAACCGTCCTATTGTGCTTGTGGGACATAACCACTGTCTAGCTTTAAAAATCTATTTAAATATATAACCATCCAAACAAAATAGTCTGTCCAGAGTTGATAACGATGAACCCAGGTCTTTACAATTATAATTGTATTACATTATTTTAATTATCAGCTGGGGCGCAGGCTGGCTTGTACATCCATGTATTTTAATTAAGGCATGAAAAGACAGACCAGCCCCACAGCAGCGCCTGACCAGATACTGGGGTGAACAGTGCTATGGCTAACTGTGAACCAGATCAAATTAAATGGCCTAATTAGACAAAAAATTCCATTCGTTTTTTGAAAACGGCACGTTGTTTGACGTTAATTAATAATACATCATTAAGATCATGGTGTCATCTATAAATGGCTTCAGTTATTGATAACTCATCAAAAATACTTACTACAGAACTACAGAAAACTACTACAGAAAAAATGCCCAAAATTGTTTAATCTACTTGTATTCGTGGTACCTACTAGCAAGTGAAGCAAGGACTAGTCAAATAATGGTGAACATTCCTAATGGCATGCGCACCCACATGAACGCATGAATATTCTTACTGATTATGGAGCAATTTGCATCCTTGTTCCTTGTAGAGGCTGTGAGGTCCCTCACATTCACCAAGATAAAAGCTTCCAAGTTCATAGCTACGCTGATGTTCTCCCCAAAATAAACAAACCTCCATTGAGGGTTTCCATACATAGCGAGAGACAATTAAGGCGAGCTCAAAGAAAACGTTACTTATGTAGGCGTGGACAGAACATAGGAGGAAAGAGAGGGAGCTGTTAGTGGGAGATATGAGGAGGAGAGAGACGTGGCGAGACAAAGCAGTCTCCCAAGTAGTTATCTGCACACCAGTTCAACACATGGCTGCCATCCATCAGCATTACCCCACCGTTTACTCCAACACTCCACTGACTCCTGACCCCTAGCCCCTCACTTGAACTCTATTTCTCCATTCATCTTTTTGTCGTACACTGTTGAGTAAACCTCCAGAGATTAAATCAAATCTTTCTGGCTCAGGTACGGATGGGTTCATTTTATTTAACAATAAAACACGGTAAACCCAACACATCAACCTAAACCCCCGAATGGACCCAAAGACAACCACAGCGACCAAACAACACACAAAAAGGAAATTGCGGTCACCATGCACGTCTGCATGGTGGATCCTTATAACCTTTAACCTGCAGAGGTTTTAGTTGTGTGTCTAAGGTGCACACCGACATTGACAGTCACAGTCTGCTCTAGAGCTATGAAAAGACCCCCCATGGTTAGTCCGTGGCAGGCTCCATACGAGAAACGACACTAATGAATTCATAGAGTATGGGTGTCAGTGGAGCAGCCACCACTTAAAGTCTGGCAGCTTGACTTGAGCTTACTCATTCTAATACACCTTAACGACAGGTTAAGTCAGAGCCAGTTAAAGAATAATCGTTTCTTTCCTGTGAGGAATGCCAAGAGAGACTTGGACGTGTGTGCGCGCTCGCGTGGGGACCCGTGTTTGCGTGTGTGATAGTGGTTATTTTCAAGAGGCTTCTTTAATGCCTGACCCATCTAACAAACACACGCACAGCGACATTACATGGTTGTGGTCCCCTCTTGTTGACATGGACACTGGTGTGCAGCCCAGTGGAAGATTAGCTGTAATCTGACAGACTGGAAAGAGTCCCACTGGAGGACTGACGTTGTAATCCCAAATAAGCCTGAAGCAACCTATAAATACATTCAGTCTCCATGTAAAACCACCTACACACCTCACCCTCTACCTGACAGATCAAAAGTTGTTGCGTGCCGTGGACTATAGTCTAGACAGTGGGAATTCTACCACGCAGCCCATATCTATCTTGTATGTTCCCTTTACTTTGTATGGACATTTCCCCTGGTGTGTTTTCAGCAGTGCCTAAGAAAGAGAGAGAGAGTGAATGTGCATAATGGTAGTCTCATCTTCTAATGCTGTTAGGATGCACCTCCCTCTGAGCTGCATCACTCACTACATAGAAGACGGCCATAATGGATGACCATAACAGACCCAGAGCCAGTCCGCAGAGACAGCTTGAATGTCCAGGCTACAGAATAGAGGACTCATTTATCAGGTTTGGACTTGAAAGACGATTATCCTGGATTCTCAATTTAAAAAACACAAATGTCCTCATTAATGATGTAAATTACATGCTGTAGCTCAATAGCAGTGCCATATCCAGTCTAGCTGTCTGCGTGCACGTGCACACGCACACGCACACACACACACACACACACACACACACACACCAGCCGATCACCAGACCTTGGTTAACCACAAAATCCCCATGAAAGCACCTCCTGAGAGTACACCTATTGAAAGAAAATTGGTTAAAATGAATTAAATTAAATTAGCATCGTACTGCCAAGAGCAATTAGAAGTGTGCACAGCAGAGCAGAAAATAGTCTCATTTATGAGTAAATGTTGAGTAAATGATGACAGGCTGCTGGATCCTGGTAGTCTGAAGAAGACAGTGACAGCAAGTAGTTACCTCAAATGCAATGTCAGCTTGAAATACAATGTTCTGCATTCATTGTGGTTATTTATAAGAGATAAACAAGAAAAAGTATACTTCCTGAAGTTCCACCTACATCACTTTTGCTAAAAAAAAAAGTGTTTGTGGCACCTTACAGGCCCCTGTGTATCTGGGAAGCATATCATGGTATCATCATGATCACATTAGTATGAGTTCTCGGTTCCCAAGTACCTAACACATTGGTTGCCTACTATTTTTACATCTGAACATTTTGGCCACGCCAACTTCTTAAATGTTTGTGCATCTGCTTAAGTGTTGTGCATGAATTAGTTCATTGAACAAGTTCATTTTTCTATGAACTTTGAACTGAACGTAACATTTTTAACTAAAGAACTTGAACTAGTTCAGATTTTGTGAAATTCTGAATTGATGCTTAGGTCCAGATGACATGTTTATTAAATATAGTTACTGCCTTAGTTGTGATGAATGAAACAGGTGTACAAATAATATCCACAACAATTTTAGATGGTAGTGATGGGCAGCTGGTAATGGAGAGGATTCATTTAAAAAGATAAGCACAGAATACTCACTCCCACAATTTTTCTTCGGTTTCTAAAAAAAACATAATGAACTGAACATGAACTAGTTCAAAACTGAATTGGTGAACTATGAACGTGAATTTATTCATTTTCTTTTGTATGAACTAAACTTTGAACTAGTTCATTGTGAAGTGTGAAATTGTACAACAATGATCTGCTTCCACGCACATTAAGTGTAACCCAGGCAACATCTGCCTGTATGTCATGTCCACGAGATCAGGGAAACACTGACGCAATGTAACACTTTGGCTTGGTTAAAATATCAGTCAATTGAGTGTCTGCTTGCTTAAGCCAAACTCCTGAGTCAAGTAAACTTACTAGTTAAAATATCTGGCATATAAGCTGCAAACGTCATAGCGTTAACTCTCCCACACACACAGCCACGCAACGAAACGGCAGACAGCTTAATAGCCCACTCAGGATGATGCATAGGGAAGGTCCATGAGAGAGAGACAGGGAGGGATAGAACTTTCACGATGGTATTAACTCAGACCCATGACTCGTGGATTGCACCAAATGTACTTTGCACCTCATGCCATTCGTATGAAGTGCTTGCGTTATCTTTATTCCAAGAATATGTATTGGGCTGTGTGTTTACTTCACTGGCTGTAATAGCACCACACATTTCATTCAATTCCTATCAAAGTGGCACATTATTGCGGCAATGTCGTGAGTAAAAATGATATATTTACATCTAAAAATAGCTTTATGCAATAAATCCCAAAAATGTGTTGTTTGTTTACCATTGTTTACCAATTTGTTTACCAAGTGTTGCAGACGGCCTAGCCAAAGTGATGTGATACGCAAAAGCAGGTATTGAATCTACAGCCAATAAATATCAACCCTTTCCCAAGGGTCTATTACACAAGTTATGCAACCCATACCATGGCCCCTATGGATGCAACTCCACGATAATCCATCCCCGTCCGGGTAGACAGGAATTTTCAAAGACCAAAATATGGGAGATAGCATTCTATTGCCGTTTCTCACCAGTACCCCTTTGACACAAGAGCCTGGTCCAAGACCTTCTGTTCCCTTGGTACCAGAATCAGGAGATAAGCCCATCGAGTTAACAAATCTGCAATAGCTGGGAAGTTTCAGACCTGCCATCCACTTTCTATTGACGCTGCACACTGTGAGTGAGTGAGTGAGTGAGTGAGTGAGTGAGTGAGTGAGTGTGTCAGCCATATTGGTATCTGATACAATGGGGAGAAGACCCATTGTTTGATCTTAACCCAAAATTAGTATAATGAGCTGAGGAGCAACAGTGTGTGAGCGAGGTCAGGTTAGAAAGGCAAAATAGGGAAGAAAAGCGCAGCATCCTGTTGGCCAGCTGACACAACTAGTTACACAGTCATGGATGAACAAAATTGTGAAATAATGTGCATATAAAAGAGACAGCATTATGTTGACCAAAAAACAAAAAGGCTGAGAGCTGGTGAATGCTAGCAGATGGCTGTGCAGACCATGGCTACAGCCCGATAACGCTGTATGTACACAAACAGTTTTGACTAAAACCACCCCAGACGGTAGCCAAATTCCCTCCTCCACCTCCCATCCACCCGTGTGGCACAGGTGAGCTTTACAAACTAAAAAGGCAACGCACTGACTGGAACTGGTCCCAAGAAAATATATACACAAGCTGTTGTTCCGAGAGCAACTGTAGCACTTACAACCTGGAAAGGTATCCAGACTGGGCAGGTGAAGTGGCTCTGTTAGCCTGAAATGGATGGAGAATATTCAACAGAGCCATTAGTGCGTCTGGTAAGGGTAATTGTAGAAGACCTTCCTCGACCGGTAAGCTGTCCTTGGGGCTGAGCTGAGACTGCCCGGTCAGTAAATTGGCGGGGGAGATGGGGGGGGGGGGCCCAGCTTCACTGTTTGTTGACTGTTCAAAACAGTGAATCTTAATCACAATCCAATGCATGCCATGTACATACACATATACAAACACACTGATGACGCCGCACACAAGAAAACTAGAGCTCAGCAATAAGTCACTTTGAGAAGCCAAACGAGCCACCGGGTGTATGAGTACAGCTGTGCGGCTTTAAACGTGTGAGCACAACCCCCCCCCCCCCCCCCCCCCCCCCAGTCCATGTGTCCCTGTGACTTTGTGTTCATCGCCGTGCCGTGTTCTTTATTCAGAGTGCCAGAAAGTTTTCTGACAGATCCCACGCATCAGTGGCCCTCCTCCTCCTCCTCCTCCTCCATCCCCACCCACTCGCCTTGTCTCCGGGTGCCTGAGACGCTTGATATGCTAAGCAGTGTCCAAGTGGGCTGTGCAGTGTGGATAAGGAAGCACACTTCCACGTCTCATTAAAACTGCATCGCGGATGAGAGGCTGCTGGGATACCGACGATGTTTCACACGGCCTGGCGGCCTGCTCAAAGTTTGAAAAGTTGTCAGGGGCCGTCGGCGACCGTTGTTTAAACATTCATTGTCCATCTTGTGTGGTCACCACTGAGAAAAAAAGTTTCTAGAAATTCTCTGCAGATAAGATACATCTTTATCTGCATAGTTATGTATTTGAGAGGGCGTTTTCCCCTGCGACTTTGACACCTGACATTGCAGGATTCCTCGCGTTATATTTTCGGCTTATATTTTTCGGCTCTCTTTCTTAGTCTATGCCTGTGGCCGACCAGAAGTCATGATGACGCATACACCGAGGTCACTGAAGGGGTAAAATCGTATGTCTGCTGCAACACAGGCCTAAGCCCTGCATTACAACACTCCCAGCTGCCTTGTTATCATTTCATCTATCTCTCCGCCGGTCTGCTGCCCTGGGGTCCTGTCCACCAGGAAAAAAACATCATCTCACCGTAGCAAAGGAAAATAAACACAAAAACAATAGTTTGTAAAGTCCTGCGTCATAGGGGAGGAATGGGGGAAGGTGGGATTGCATGCTAACTATGCAATTTGTGCGCAGCAGTGACTCTGCATTCCTCTGTGTGTGTGCGTGCCCTGACACACAACCCACCGGCCCATCCTATTATATGGCTCGGTTCAGGTACAGAGCAAAACAAAAGCAGTCCTCAGGGTTGTGGTGTCAAACGGAAGATTCAACTTCATAGTTGGTCTCCCCGCAGCAGTTTTGTTTTGTTTGTTTCAGGGACTTTGCCTTGGTCACTGGCTCAAGAAGTACAAAAAATATATCAGTCCCAATATTGGCTCAAAATATATCTTATACTTTGCATTCATCTTCATCAAGGTTGGAGGATGCAGGTTGTCATTTTGGGGATGCAACTGTTGGACCAATGGTTAAATAGAAAGACATTACTGGATCCCGTTCTCACCTAAAACCAATCAAACCACTTAATTTGAAAGCAGACCACCAAGATTGTTTTCAAACAGACACAAGTTTGTTTGTTTAGTCTGCATCCAAGTTCCAATGAGCGTTCACACCATGCCAAATGGACCGTACTATCATGAGAAACGCTCCAGGGTTCAATTAGAAATCACTTTACCTTTGTATTTTAAATGAATGAAACAAACACTCTGGAGTTTGAATGTGCATGGAGGTTATTGAGAAATCCCGGTAATTATGGGCATCCCTAGAACGATGATTGGTCAATTATGGGAGTGTGGACTCAAAAGCGCAGGAGAATCTGTATTTATTAACGGAAATCCCTCTACTGTTTGAACATCTCATACAGATTTCCAACTTTTTTTTCTGACCATGAATTTGCATAGCCACCTACAGTACGCAGAGTTCTATGCATTTGGCCCTAGCTGTGAAAGCACCCTTCCATCGCTTTACAAATTAAGCCAAGTTTGCCCTTTACTTTGCAACGTTATCCTTCCATCTGCCCCTCCTCTCCCTCTCCCTCTATGGCTCTTTCACACCTGGTCCTGTCCCACCGCTTTCACCTCCTGCCTCCATCTACTTTCCCCCTCGTTCTCTTCTCTCTCACCCGATCTTCGATTCTCTGGTTTCCCTCTTTCGCTCGCCCCACTCCGGTATAGTCCTATTCACCGTCAGCCAAGAGGCCCCTGCCACTACCAGTGCATTACCCACTCCAGTTTCACATTGGCACTCGCTCAGCATCCCCTCTACGCCACACAGTGTGCTTGTCTTCCCTCCAGGGAGACATTGAACGGCAATGATAAAGGTTTAAAGACAGCAGAGCCACAGCATGACCTATTAGATAAGAAGAAATAGTCTAGATCTGCAAAGAACCGATTGTTCAACGTGCCACCTAGAGAAGCAGGTGAAGCTGTGCACACAGAGAAATGGAGGCCAAACATTTTGTGTGAACCATATTCATTTACCTACAAGATTAATCTATCAAGATTAATGAGCACAAGCAATTATAAAACTAAACAACTTTCTAATCTCAAAAGCAACCCTTTTACAGAATTAGTGGACGAAAACCTTCAAAACATACAAAAGGTTCGTGCAACTTCACAGGGAGAATGCGACTACTAGACTTCCAAGCGTAGAATGCGTGCGGTTCTGCAGCAACGAGAGTGCAGGGGGTGTCAGGGAAGGTCAGGGAACATTCCTCACGCCACGGCTGGTCTTTATCAATACAGGCGTGGGGAAAACCTTTCACCTAGAACACCACACGGGACACTGCCGTTGCTCAGCGCAACGTGGCTGGGTCTGTGTGTCTGAGACCAACATTCGGAAGAGGACAAACGTGGCTCACGACAATGCGCCGCCCGCTTGGCCCTTTCCCCAACGATTGATAACGGTCTTTGTTTGACATCGACAAATCCTATTGGGATGCTGACGGCTGCAGCCTCAACGGACCACGGGCACTGCGCGGAGTGGGGTACGAGTGGACCGAGCATTTACTTTGAAGGAGGCTTGACACGGGTCGAGCAGCAAGCTTGCCGCGGCGGTTGGGGCAGCAGTGAGGTACACATAGCATTCCATGTAGTGCATGCTACTTGACCAAAACAAACCATGCCCATTTTAACAGTCAGACACGCACACCGTTTTCTTCGGAGCAGCTGATTGTGGGGTAAGGAGGGGGTCATTAGAGGCTTGACATCACCACTGGGACAGTGGTGACTTCCTTTCCGATTCAACAGCAGTGCTGTTTGTTTATTTTAACACACACACACACACACACACACACACACACACACACACACACACACACACACACACACACACACACACACACACACACACACACACACACACACACACACACACACAGATGGACCAACCTGCTACACCATCACGAAAAATACTTATTTGACAGAATATCTCCTAGTTGAGTAGTCAAATGTTGCATAATAACACCGATAATTAATTTTGATGCAGTATCATAAATAATTATGTTTTTATTTTTTTATTATTATTAAAATGCAGGTTATATTGCCATGGGTGGAATACCAATATTCTTTTGGAAATATATAACTCCATGATTCAAAGTACTGTCTTATTAAGGAATATATGCCGTTGCATTTGTTTATGCATGTAATTTCTCACCAACCTTAGTGTGTGCGTGTGTGGCTTGTCGCTAGACCCAGCAAAGTTACACCTCATTTGTGTACAAGATCGGTTTTAAGGTATTGCCAGGCCCAACCAAGGGGTTAAATTACGGCACTTCTAAAGCATTGTCTGACGTCATCACACACTTCCCTTTCGATGACTCGTGCGGTCCACGCCTCTGAACAATTTACGGAACCACACGCCGCCTTGGCGAGACAGAAATTCTACATGGGAGGTAGTAGACATCTGCTAAGACACTTCTCCCGTGCCGTAAGACGTCTTCATCCAGGTTAACCAGATATAGCCGTAATTACGCTCCCCCCCACTATTGACAACCATGTTGTGACGTCCAAAACAAACACCATTCATAACATGCAATAAAACAAAAACCAATACGTTGGAATTAAATCCTGATCCTAATAAACCCTAACCGTAGGTATGATATAAAGTTAAAATAAGATCAAGTGATGTCTAACGTTACAGTTACAGAGTGTCCGCTTTACTCCAACTTCTCCTAGTGATCGGTGCTCTAACTTTAACAACAGCCACAGGCTGCTTGGAAGATGCGCGCATCACCCCTCAAAAGTTATGCGGGGCGGAAAGATACTCACAAACTTCTTCTTTGTGTCTCCATCCTCGTAGTTTTTCTTGGACTTCTTGTCCTTCTTGGAGGCAGAGCCCGAGGCAGCGTTCCCAGAGTTTGAATCCATGACCGGGTCTCGGACCTTTCCGCCTGAGCGTGAACTAAAGGCGCCGCGATCTCTCCCTCTCTACTCCAAAAAGAGACAACAGGCTTTGTTTACAACCTTGTATTGTTTTTCCTTAGGTATGGACAAGATGTGTGTACTACTGATCCGCGGGCCTAGTGTGTAATAGTCTTCGGGCTCAGTAGCCCCAGTTAGCACGGTGCTGCTAGTGGCTGGGCGAGGAGCCCCGGACCAATACCGATGGAGGGAAATTCAAACGAGACCCCAACAGTGGGCTGCTGGGAACAGTACTGGGGACGACGAGCCGCGAGCGGACAACTAAAGTACAGCAAACAGCGTGGATCCGCTCGGCAGCACATGAAATGTTATACGAACCGAGCGGCGGAGGACAATAAAGTTGAGTCCCACCAAACAGCGAGCTTCCAGGGGGCTGTTGTAGTAACCATCAAGCGGTAGCCTTCGTTAGCTTAGCTTCATTAAAACGTCCTCTGTCTGTTCCCTTCCGCGAGTTAGTTTGGGTCTGACTTGAGCTTTCTTCTAAGTATGAAGTTAAATTGAGTTGTCGATGTGAAGTATATCCAAAGCTTACGATGATATACATGAACTCCTTTTACAAAAGTGGACTAACCCTAGAGCAACCACCACGTCCCACGGAGTAAGTTAGAGCCTTCCTGTTCTGACAGGTTGGCTGTACGGTGGGGGAGGGGACATGAGCTCCGGGACAACACCTGAGAGGATTGCGCTGACCTAGCCTGGGAGAGGAAGAGAGACAGGCCGTTTCCCCGGTGTTCTTCAAAACGATTTCCGGTTTCTTATTCCTATGCGCGGCGTAAGCCATAATACCCAGAGCGGTAAGAATAAGAACAACAACAAGAGACAAATAGAGAGTTTTGACTGAGATCTAGACAAATTAATATCATGTATAGAAATATAGAATAGAATAGAAACATGTAAAGTAAACGGATATACCTCTATCGGAAGTCCCTCCCCCTCTCTCGCCTTATATCAACGACCCAGCCGCTAACCCTTGTGGCTGAAAGTCCCGCCCTATCTTGTCAATAACGCTCATATTTAGCATCCCTTTCCGGGCGTTCTGTCGTGAGTTAGGGACGCCTGCTAACGACGTTATACGCTGCACTGAACGTCCAGGAGTTCGTTTCTATTTCAGTTTTATCAGTCTAGCAAACTCTGCAGAAAAATTAAAAAGTATGTCTAGCAAACATAAAATTTGCCAAGAGCAGAAATATTGTTATGAATTATCAAACGAAGATTAGACAAGTGGCCTATGGTCGACTGGCAAAATAAAGTTAGAAAAGAAAGAGGCAGGCAGGGATGTCAGTATGATACACAGATCTAATAGGCCCACACATTTATCTCTGCGTCTGACTCCGTCTGTAGGCAGTCGAGTGGCGACACTAAGCGGAGCAGCGTGTGAAGGACAGGCCGCCGCAGGTGCGTTATTATTACGCTGCCTTTTACGCACCCACTTTGTGCGGGGAAGGTGACGCATTCGTCATCTACAGATGTCCTTTAAAGGTTACCGGAAAATACATTCTAATTTTTCTTGAGTAGGTAGGCATTTAACCAGATGTAGCCAGAGGATTGACTGCCCGCAGTTTAAGGGACATGTATTCGGCTAAACCCTATAGTCAGAGTAGGCCTACACAATGTCTCCTCTGAATATTCCACGCCATCTCTCTTCCATCTTAATATCTCTCTCCCAACTCGTTATGTATGTGTGGGCATGTTTTTACAGCTCTGGAACCAGGGATAGAACAACTACACACAAATACACACACACACATGCACGTCCACGTTTGAGTGGATTCACAAAGGCTTACAGAGATAGGCCCGTCCATCTTCTGGCTGTGTTTTGGAACAACAGGAGTTTTCGGAGCGCCACTGTGTCTCCAGGCCTAGTTTAGGGCTGTAAATCCACGTCCACTTTCAACCCGTTAGGCCTACTGTCTAATAAGACTTGGCTTGCAGTTTAGAATTAATAATAATAAAACAAGAAAATAATTAATTCTGTCAGCATGCAAGAACAAACAAGAGGAATGTATTTTCTCAACATTTACCATCCACACAGTCATGCCTGGATCCGGATGAGATGAAACCAATGTTTTTTTTTTATTCAATCATCTTTATGTTGAGAAGATAAACAGCAGCCCATCGTGCGGTCGTTTACATTGATGAAGAAACAAAGTCTGTCGGCTCCATCGTTACACATTACAAGACGGTTGTAGTCATACAAAACCTTAGAACACGCAAGCAATAGGTCCTACACGTTGTGTTCTCTGTCCCCACATTGACCCAACATGGCTTGCCTAAGGGCCACCTAAAATAATATGTTGTATAAACAGTGGTTAGTGGGTAGGCCTTCACAGCCCAGGGGACCGACTACAAGCTTACAAATTCATCAATAAATGCACATAATTTTTTTTATGCTGCTGGAATAATATAGAAGCTTGGACGGCCATGTTCCATATCCATACCGCACTGGAAACCCAACAGGGTTTGGCCCAAATGTCTCAAGGCGTTCCCGTGGGACAAAAATAAGCAGCATCCACTCCAACATGGCCAGAATCCATTCAGTCCACATTCCTCCAACACACTTCCAAAACTGCGCCAAAGTTCTTCTGGTCTACTTGTAAGAGGTGCGCGCCTCCCTCAGTGACCTGTCATAGGGCATGGAGGCGAAGAAGGAGTTCCTAAGTTGACAGTTGATGAAGAACACGATGAGCAGCACCAGGAGAAACAGCAGCAGGCACATGATGATGTAGGTGGTCAGGTCCGGCTTGTGGAGCTCGCCCTCCCGCAGGCCCGCTACCCCTCGACCCCCCGCGGTGGGTCTGAGCAGGGCGGCCACGCTCACGGAGCCGTCGTGGGACGCGTTCAGGGAGGACGGCGAGTGGGACGTGGATTGGGCCATGGCCGCTAGGTCGTAGTCCGCAGGGGCCGTGGAATTCAACAGGATCTGCCTGAGCATGGTGGCCCGTCTGTCTGTGGCTCTGCCTCTGTCTCTGGCTGCGTCGGACCGCTACAGGGGAGATGGAGAGGTTAAAAGTGCGCGCGTCAAATGATTTCTTCTGCCGAGCGAATGTGATCCAGACAACGGTATATGAGACGAAGCAGAGATCCGGTTGGAACCCCTCTCAATATAAAATGTCGGACTACTAGGAGGATTAATCTTGTCTTAAGAGAGATACAGGCAAAGACTTACTCTGCTTTGAACCCGGGTTCCGTAAGGTGATGTCGGAGAAGACCAGCCCGCGCGTCCACATTCCTCGGATTTGCGTGGCGCTGTGGTCTCGACGCACTGTGGAGGAGACGCGTCTCAGCCGTGTCGTCTCCAAGTGGCCCACACACCCTGTGCCACCGCCGCGCGCAGTGACCACGCGTCAATATCCACTCAAGTCGTATCAAGCTGAACCGAACGCATCCATGACCAAACGCATCTCCTTATCCGTCGAAACCAAAACGAACCCTTAACCGTCTCCAAGTATAGCCAAATTCGGCTATGTGCATATCCAAGCCACGACACTCACAGGTTTGCTCCTTTAGGACATCCTGGTAGCGGCGCTGAACTGCAGCCCTACCGGGTCCACGTCTACTCCGCAGCAAAGGAGCGCAAAAGAGTCCGAGTCGGACCACCGTCAGGTGATCATTTTCACATTCTCTCCTTATGTTCTCGTATCCAGTTATACGGTCGATACAAGTGGGTCAGTGAGCGCCTCGAGATTATTGCAGTCTTGAGAGCAATATCGATCCAGTGTGTATGAAGATTCGGGATTTCGATACCGAAACACACGTACACACACTTCGGGTCAGGAAAGCAGGATAGGTAATGACGGGGCGCGCATCTGGCACGGGCTACTGGTGGTGCGTGTGCGCGGGCTGGAGGCACGTCACCCGACAGGGCTGTGTTAAATAGCGAGCTGGTCTCCCTTTGGCGCTCTCTCTCTTTTTCTCTCTATCCCCTTCTGTATATCCTTTCTCTCTCCCCCCCCCTCTCTTGCACACTTTGTTTTTCTCCGTCTTTCTCTCTCTCATTCTCTTTCGCTCATACACACAGGTTGCAAAGACACACACACATACTATGTGCAGCACATCCTTCTTAATTTGAGCTAAAGTGAGTAAGAGCTTTTAGGTCTGTGGGGAATGTCTCACATTGGGGCCATTACTGTGTGTGTGTGTGTGTGTGTGTGTGTGTGTGTGTGTGTGTGTGTGTGTGTGTGTGTGTGTGTGTGTGTGTGTGTGTCTGTCTGTCTGTCTGTTTGTGTGTCTGTTTGTGTGTTTGTTTGTTTGTGTGTGTGTGTGTGTGTGTGTGTGTGTATGTGTGTGTGTGTGTGTGTGTGTGTCTGTTTGTGTGTCTGTTTGTGTGTTTGTTTGTGTGTGTGTGTGTGTGTGTGTGTGTCTGTTTGTGTGTCTGTTTGTGTGTTTGTTTGTGTGTGTGTGTGTGTGTGTGTGTGTGTGTGTGTGTGTGTGTGTGTGTGTGTGTGTGTGTGTGTCTGTTTGTGTGTCTGTTTGTTTGTGTGTGTGTGTGTGTGTGTGTGTGTGTGTGTGTGTGTGTGTGTGTGTGTGTGTCCCATAAGGCACACAGAGAAATATTGCCTGTTTGAAGTGTTGCTTGGTCCCTCTTCAAAGCTGTCATAATTCTTAAAAACATTATTACTTTTTGCACCTCTTGAGTTTATCTCCTGACACACTATTCTCACAACGACAACAAACACAGACTGTTGACATACAGATAGTCAACATTTTCTGTCATACTGAATTTACATAGCCCACTATAAACACTAAATCTGAGGTTGTGGTTGTGGTCCATCTGTGGTTGGATCATTGACATCTCTCACATATTGTGAGAGAAAAAAGTGACATGCAGGTTATTGCCTCATTCTACGTTTAACCACATGCATCAAATTCATCCATAGGTTAAGATGGATGTGTGGCCAGATATGGCAAAACTTTTCTGACCAACCTCCTAGGTCGGCTGGCACACTATTGCACCAACCGAGTTTTAAAAAGGGTTATCTATTTACTCTAAGGCATTTACACGCAGACATGTTGCCCAACAAAAAACGAAACGAAACTGCAACATTTTGGTGAAATAAAGGTGAACTAGCAGCACAGTGGTGAACAACACATCTTTAAGCATCCCCCCTGTGCCTCACGTTATCTCCGTGTTGAGGATTAGACCACAGACTGGGGAGTGTGTCGCCCGGGAAATCTAAATACAGCCTCCAGGCATGTTTATATGCGGGAGGGTGCAGCGGTAATAAGGAGATTACTGCTTATGATTGCTTTTTTGGAAGTTACCAACTCTCCCCGTGCTTTGCTCGTATTCTCTCCGTTCCCCGTCAGCTATGATTCAGTCGGACAGGGAGGTGTACTCAACGCACGCTCGTGCATTTGCACTGACGAATCTCTGACCCATTTTTGATGTTTCGGTGGCGGTTTGTGATACGATACCATGTGAGTACGTTGGAGTGACAGAAAGCTGAGCCTATTTCGGCAGCACAGCTAGGGATTTGGTGAAGACTGGGTATCAGGTGACTGTAGTCGGAGAGAGCAGGAGGGGATGTTTAACACCATATATTCTCGCTTCTGTCCCTCTGGGTGATTATGTTGGTTATCAGGCTTTAAGCTTATTAGCACGGTAGCCATGAAGTTGGCTTTATGATAAGGAAAAGACGAGTTGTCACTTCCTCAAAGCTTAAGACTTCATTAGAGCCTTCTACTTTAATGTCATCATAGTGAAGGTACCTTCTTCTTCCCCTGATTGTCTTGTACACACCAACACTTGCAAAGATATACGCACACAAGCATTCAAAATTCAGTGCAGCCATTTTGGGTCTTTCAAGTTTTCACTTTAAACTCCACTTTATCCACTTCCTCTTTTCCCAGGTCTCGCTTGGAAAAGAGGACGGGTCGAGGAGGTTCTCCTGTGTAAATAAATACATTTATTAAATGACTGCATATTCGTGGTGCTCTTCTTTCTGTCTAGCTCTGTTAATTTTCCCTTCCTCTTCAGCCGCTATGCCCCTTTTCTCTCTGATTTCGAATCCATTTCATCCTTGATGGGGGGGGGGGGGTGAGCCATTAGTGGAGGTGAAGCAGAGCGACACAAAGGACAACCATAGCTCCAGAGGGTCACTATGCTAAGTGATGTCGTCTGAGGGACAGAGACGGCAGACTGTGTCGAAGTGTGATGTGGACATTGAGGAGTCGACCAACTCGAGTGGCGACCATGCATGTCGCCACTCTCTCCCTCTCTCTTGCATACCCACACACACACACACACAAAGGACTGATCAACACACACACACAGGACTGACTGGCACACACACACACACACACACACACACACACACACACACACACACACACACACACACACACACACACACACAGGACTGAGTGAAACACACACAAACCCATAAATTCTCACTCACACAGGATATACCGCAAATTTCTTACATTTTAAGTGGCAGCTAGCCAACAAGATTCTGTTCACAACTCCCATTTTATTGAGTTAGGTCTCCCAGCAGAAGCCGTTGTAATCAGGCCTCGGTGCTGACTTGGTTTATCGCCGACCTGCAGTGGGTTTCGCTCCATGAAACCGGGATATTGCCGTTGCGCTTTTCCCAGCGTGAGTTGTATCCACAGCAAAGTCAGGTGGTTCTCCAAAACAGACTGCAACCTAATGGCCCCTCTTAACAACCTTCCATCGCTCGCTCGCTCACTCACTCGCTCGCATCAAGTGCTCCGCACACTGTGGAGCCAATGAAACACGTTTGAAGAGCCTAAAACACAAATAGCCTGTGCTTGTCACCAATCCAAATCCTAGCCTGTGGTGTTGTGTGAACACCGACAGCTGATTGTGCGCTCGGTTCTTTTGTTTGGTAGAGGTGAGGGCTCTTCGGGGGGGCAGGGGGGGGGGTTGGGGGACAGCCTGCCATGTTGCAGGTGCATCCATAGCGACACACGCACCAACATGCCTTTGTGAGACACACAAAGGGCGAGACTGGGTGACACTCTCATGTCTCTCATGTCACATGCTGTCTCTATTGCATGAAACATGAAATGGGGGAGACCACGCCGTTCCACAATAATGAATGATGAATTTATAATGAATTTATTAAAGTAATAAGATAATTTTAACAGAGAATTAAATTGGATAAAGATAAAGAAGTGCAGTGTAAGTCAGTTAAATGTAAGTAACCAAAAGTGTCAAGCAAAGTCAGTCGATGTGCAACCAAACGAAGGACAAAGAAAGCCAACACACCGGGAGGCGGGAGCAGCCCCGACTGTTGTGAATGCAGGGCTTTTATCCTGCTGCCAATCAGGCACACCTGAACTGCATCACCCTTTAAAAAAGGGAGAGAGAGAGGACAGGCAAACCAAACAGCAAGGGTGGAGTCAAAGGAGTCAAACCCAAGACTCACCAGGGTCATCACACTCATGTTCAGGAAAGGCGAGTGTGCATCCATTTCTTCACGCCATTCTGTGTACACCACTGTCTGGGAGCGTGGGTGGGTGTCGTGGTTTGGGTGGGGTGGGGGTGATGGTGGTGATGGTGGGTGTGTGTGTGATGGGGGGGGGGGGGGGGTCTTATTCCCGGGCAGTCCAAACTGTTGGCACAGAAGAACCTTCGATTCCCTGATGGCTCACCCTCACGCACACCCATACACATACACCCACGGGCATGCATGAACGCTAGGGGTGTAACAATACACAAAAGTCACGATTCGATACGTACCTCGGTTTTTAAGTCACGGTTCGGTACAGCAGTTATTATTTTATTGTATTGTATTAAACAATTTGATTTTGATTTATTAAATTGTATCAAACAAATGCCTTACACAAATGAAAAGACATCAAATACAATTGAGGATAAAAACACAATAAAGTCCAGGACTTATTTCCATCGTGGTCCTCAACACAAAACATCAGGACAAGACGAGAT
>NC_140276.1:1752950-1765450 GCF_964030765.1 Micromesistius poutassou | reverse complement strand
AGGTCCAAAATCCTGAACTACCCCTTTGAGGTAATTTAGCCTCTTTGAGAATACTGTTTTCTTTAAAAGGTATTGTTAATGAGCTGAAAAAAGGGTTGAGATGAAAGTCTGGAGGACTGCGAGTGGCTCTCGCCTCGCAGCTTCTCAGCAGTAATACAGAGGGTTCCACTAGCTTCAAAACAATCATACAACAGGCCTATAATAGGCTGAGCAAATTGCTGATGACAATGACACCTGTGGCATGTGTGCACTTGATGGTGTGCATGCATCTGTGTGTGTGTGTGTGTGTGTGTGTGTGTGTGTGTGTGTGTGTGTGTGTGTGTGTGTATGCGTGTGTGTGTGTATGTGTGTGTGTGTGTGTTTGCGTGTGTGTGTGTGTGTGTGTGTTGCGTATTTCCACACCATTATGAAAAAAAAGGATGTACAATTTCATGAAAAGAAAAAACGTGCGTGCGTGTTACGTTTGATTGCCAATAAAATATCATGAAGAACAAATAAAGAAATCCTGTGTCGTGGTCCTCCAGGGCAGAGGAGGAAGCAGCAAGCAGCCGTCTCTCCGTCAGACCCCCGCTGACCCCTCCACAAATGAGATATCGGCGTCTGGGCTGGGAGGAGAGGGCTGCCGTGGGGGCCAGGCCTGCGTGAGTCTACCTCTGGGTACTAAGACCAGGGCGGCCCGGGCGGCTGCAGGAGGAGGGCTGGATGTTCCAGAGTAATGCGTGGTGATCTGCAGCGAGGCTACGGCCCGCTAGGCGGAGGCCGGGGTGATGGAGAGGATTACTGCCGAGGACGCGTCAAGGTGAGTTTGGTGAGACGAGGGAAGATGAAGATTGAGGGAGACTTTCTTGGTGTGTGTGTGTGTGTGTGTGTGTGTGTATTTGTGTGCGTTTTTGTGTGTGTGTATATCTGTGTGTGTGTGTGTGCGTTTCCGTGTATGTGTTTTCGTGCAGTGTGTGTGTTTGTGTGTCTGTTTTTGTGCGTGTTGAAAAGCACTATATAAATGCACGAAGGCGGATGGTAAATGGAATTAACAATTGAAGGTTTGCGTCTGTGTGTCCACTCACACAAACCCAACTCACTTCGTGGAATGGTGGATGGATAAAGCAGTGGCTCCGGGGGTGGGTTAGGGAGGAGGTGGGGGGCCGACGGGGGGGCCTTCGTCAGGGACATCTCGCTCTTTCAGGCTCAGGGAGATCAGTGATCCACCGAGCTCTGCACAGACATACAGGGACAGAGAGTGAGACAAAGACAGAGGGAGAGGGAGAGGGAGAGAGAGCGCGAGAGAGAGAGAGAGAAAAAGCTAAAGAGCGAAGGGAGATGAGGGTGAGTGGGTGAAGGCACACCAGTCTTTTCATCGCCTTGGGGCCCTTAGGGACAAATGAGACCGGAGAGGAGCTTTCAAAGACACAGCGTTACTCTTTAGAGCTAACGCGCACAGGCACATAAACGAAAGTGACCCAGGCACACACATGCACACACACACACACACACCTGCACTTATGAACATTTGGGCACAAACGCGTACGTTTCTAGACATAATTTGTTCAAACATTTACACAAACCAGAATGCACACCGATAGCTTCACACACACACACACACACACACACACACACACACACACACACACACACACACACACACACACACACACACACACACACACACACACACACACACACACACACACACACACACACACCACCTGAGCCACCTGGAGGATTGAGTCCAGGTGGCTCAATCCTCAGGCTACCGACTAATATACGGAGTGAGATCAGATCGTAGGAAATGATTGTGAATTTCCCAAAGCCCTGATCTCCCTTTGTTGCTATGGCGATCCAGCAGGCAGCACAGGTCCTGTCTTCCGAGCGTGTGCGTGTGTGAGCAAATGATCAGGTGCTACGCGACGCCGCCGCGGCTCTCGGCTCTCTGCTGCCGGCGGAGTCCCCCGTCTTTCTTCCACAGCGCCACCTGCGTGCGACCGGTGGACCGCGGCTCCTCTAGAGAGGCTGCAGAAGGCCGACGCAGGAAAGAATGAACGGAGCGGGGAGGGGAAACTACACGCGGTGATCCTGATCGAAACCCACCACACAACACGCCCGTTGGCCTTCGTCCAACGCCCAACGCCCTTCCCCCCGGGACCAACACCATGTTAGGTCAATATTTTCTCTCACATTCTCTGGACAAAATGTAAAAATCTGTGTCCCTTTCTCACCCTGTGGGCTGATGAACAGACCCACCCCATGATGAAATCCCCGGTCTTTCCGATGTGGTGACAGGCTGAAACGAGGCAGAGAACTGGACGGACCGAGTGGAAGAGGAGCAGTAAACGTCTAGTAAACCGACCTGCAGGAAAGAGTGTTTTTATAAGGATCCTCGGACGGACGGGAAGCCCTGTGTGTGTGTGTGTGTGTGTGTGTGTGTGTGTGTGTGTGTGTGTGTGTGTGTGTGTGTGCAAGAGCTTGGAGCCACACGTTATGCATGGGAATGTGTAACATCCTTCGATGTAGACACCGACACACACAGAGATGGTGAGAAAACGTTCAGACGCACAAACCCTCATGTTTAAGTAAAAGTCTAAAAGGTATTAGAATTGTCTGATTAAATATTGATGTTACCAAGTGAACAAATATTATCTAACTGAGTGAAATCGACTCAACGCGACTCATGCTTCCTTTAACTTGTGTGTTGTGTATCGTGTGCTGGTGTGTGTATGTGTGTGTGTGTGTGTGTGTGTGTGTGTGTGTGTGTGTGTGTTGCACAGGACAACTGTTGGGCAGTTTGGTAATAACAATGCATATTTGGTGCCAGATACGGATGTTTGCACAGCAAGTTAAATCTTTGTGTTTTGCTTGACTGTGTGTGTGTGTGTGTGTGTGTGTGTGTGTGTGTGTGTTCAGGTGGGTTGATGTCCTTGCACAAAGATGTTGATTCATGTTTTGACCTGCTCTTATGCCCGTCATTGAGGTAAATCATGCATGTGTACACGCACACACATACCCACATGCATGCACAAATGTACAATGCAAATAGACAGATAGAAGAGGTCACTCATTTTTAATTCAGGAATCAAAAATATGACAATATAGTTGTTTTCTTCAAGTAAAAGATAGAAATACAGCATTTGGGTCATTTCAGTGTGTTTCTACGGTTGGGAATCTGGGGTTATCACAAAAAGTGTTGCAGGGGAAGTATTTTCAGCCATCAAACATACCTTCTGTACATGGCAACACAGTTCTGATTCTCTGACACATACAAACATCACACCAAGATTAAGATACAGGCTTACATTTCATGATCGCATTTTTCTGAATTACAGAGAAATAAAATAAAATTAAAAATACTAGTTTCATTATTAATTATAAACAGTTATTAATTTGATGTTAAATTTTGATGTTTCATAATAAAAAAATCGTATGAGCTTTTGCTGCCAGTCATGATCTGATACAATTTATGTTCAAGAGGGTGACCACAATCTCCTGATAACAAAGTATCCCCACAAAGGATCAAAGTAACTGATAAGAGAGTTGAAGGAATACAGGTTTAATGGATGGAATTTTTCGATCTGGCAGTGAGTTCCGTGGGTCCCATGACGACAGTGTCCCATGACAACTGAGTTCTAAGACAGACATGACGTACTAACTAACCTGTCATCTGAGGAGGGAATATCTCCGATGCTGAATTCAAAAAGACCAAACTCAAAATAGAACCCTGACTGCAACATTTGAGGACCATTTACCGTTTAGATTCTTTGCCCAACGTACATTCTGCCTTTTCAGGTTAGTTTACCAAGGACCAAAATCAACATTTGAAATAGAAGAAATTAATTAAACATTAGAAGTATTGTTTTTATCTGATTTGATCATTTTATATATATATATATATATATATATACATATACATATATATATATATATATATATATATATATATATATATATACATATATATATATATATATATATATACATATATATATATATATATATATATATATATATATATATATATACACATATATATATATATATATATATATACACATATATATATATATATATATATATAATATATTATGTTAATAGATTTATTATTGTTTTATTAATTAAAATGACACCTATATCTATCATCTGCACTACTGTCGTTCTGTATATAAATCCACCTGTATATATAAAAATATATTTCTGTGTTTGGATCCTGTCCAGCTTGTCAGGCCTGATATAATTGTATCTGGCTGATCGATTTCAGAGTGCCTGGGGAATGTCCTTGTTCCTTTTTGTTGATTCCTTCCTCCAGAACTCAGAACACAAAGGCTTCTCCACAGTTGACACGCTTGGCTGAGACATCTGATGAATACTCGCGGTTACACCTTATTAGTTTCCAATTCGTTTCCGCTTGACAGCAAAGCAGCGACACCCCAGAGTTTGGAGAAGTTCACTATTAGGAATAGACAGCGGGATTGATATCGGACCTCAGTTCCTCAGCCAAGCGCCTCAACAGTGGGTAAATGGCTGTCCTTTTGGGTCCTTTGTGTGACGAGGGGAGACAGTGGACTACTATCATTACAGAGGCACAGTAGGGCCTATCAACAAGCCTTACATTTAGCAGGGCTGAGTAGCCCTCCACTCTATCATTACATATCCCCGTCTTCCTCTTGCACAGATTTTCGCAATTTCAGAAATAAATTAATCCTGGGATGCATAAAAGGGAAAATAAACACAAGTAGGGATAAAAAAAAAAACAGAAAACATCAATCAATGAACACGGAGATATCATAAATAAATATCCTACTAATGACTCGCATTAACCCAAGTCATCTCGTCATCTTCTTCATTATTTCTTAAAGATGACATATTGTACCACCAGGTGTGAGTGTGATTAGCCGTTACACGCCGTTTTTAAAATCCGCCTCTTCTGACATCACAAGTGGGCGTGTCCACCTAGATCAGGGATGGGCAACTTTCGTGATTAAGAGGGCCACAATCTTTCATCATCCCCATCAGAGGGCCACATGGCCGCACTCTTCACCTAATCGGATATGAGAGAAGCTACAAATAATTAAAAATAAGAACAAATGATGTGTGGATATATGTCTGCATCAGTGGTGGCTGATGAAAGTGGTTGGTGTGGGGTAGTCATGGACGAGAGGTCTGAGGAAAACGTTGAATTTGGTAGATGTGATTTCCTGTATTCTGGTGCATTTTGGGGATGGCCACTACCTAACAAATCATTCCGATTCATAGCCTATGTATGTTAATTGAACCAACATACAAATAATTTCATATTTTCCATGCTCAAATGACATTTTTCTATACTCTTGTTATACTCTTGTTAAACGACAAACATAACAAGTTTGTTTTAAAAGCCACATGAGGGATTCTTATTTTTTTTCAGTGCAAAGGGCTGAAAGGTACAGTTTTGGTTGATCCAGTTTTCTTTTTTTTTTTAAATCTTAAATTATCTGCGGGCCTCACAGTGAGGATGCGGGCCGCATGTGGCCCGCGGGCCGCCAGTTGCCCACCCCTGACCTAGATGTATGCAGGATAGATCAGTCCACCAGCCTACCCAGTGGACTACAGCAAATTGTGCTCATCGTCAACGTCATACGTCTAGGTGGACACGCCCACTTGTGAGGTCGGAAGAGGCAGATTTTCAAAACGGCTCGTAAGGGCTGATCACACTCACACCCGGTGGTATAATGTGTCACCTTTAATGTATTTCACTGAGTTCGTACGTTGGTAATGGTGTGTCCGGCCCTCCGTGGTGCTCAGCCCCAGTGAAGCTCCCCTGGGCTGGAGCCGTGAGGTGTTCCAGGAGAGGGTGTGTGCACGGAGGACTGGCTGTAATGTGTTAATTAGCTTCCCTGTCGTCGTGTACCGGTGGTTCAGCGTCTCTCCAGACAGCCGCCTCGTGATCCCCGCGGAGCTGACACTTTAAGACTTTAAGCTCTGTCCTTGTGATCCCTCACCTAACACTCCTTCTGCTCCTCCGGTTTCTCTTGTCTTGTTTTGTTCTCCTCCGTCCAGATAAACGTGTGAGCTTTTTTTCCCGATATAGAGATCTCTTTTGTACCAGCCACAAACTCACAAGTTTATGAGACAAAGCCGGTTTAGTAACACACACACACACACACAAAGAAGGCCGCGTGTGTGACCGTCTTTCTGAGCAGACATTTTAAAAGACATGAATGACACCCACACATTTACCGCTCCCGCCTCCCGCTAGATCTCCCCTTTCCCCTTTCCTCTTTTAGCATTTCCTGCTCCCGGCTTCCTCTCTCCTAATATTCTTGTGCTGATATTTCTTGGCAGCGTCTGTTGGTATTTGCCATCTCTATGTTCACGATGCCTGGAAGCCAGGATGTCGCCGTTCCTCCTGAATGTTGCTGCTTCCTCGCTCTGCGAGTCCGCATGCTGTCATCTTGAGTTTAGTCTCCTACGTCTGACCCCACTTCAACTCGGACCCCACTTCAACTCGGACCCCTCTGCAACTCGGACCCCTCTTAAACTCTGACCCTCAATACCAGTTTCTTAGCCGCTGGCACTCTCTCCTTCACCGCACACCTTCTGCTGTCTGCTGTATGGACTGCCTTCCCAAAGACGCAAAACATCTCTCTCTCTCTCTCCCTCCCTCCCTCCCTTGCATTTACTCACTCTTAGTCAGATCTCCCCCTTTAGCATTCGGCAGACCTGTAAACCCGCTGCTCTCTCCCTCTCTTATCCCCCTCTATCTTTCTCTCTCTTCCTCTCTCTCTCTCCCCGCCTCTATCTCTCTACATTATCTGCTAACCCGCCCCCTCCCCCCTCGCTCCCCCTCCCTGGCGGGGTGTCCAGTGTGGTCAGTGTCTCTTGATGTTCTTGCCAAACTTGTCGCTGAGCTGCTGGATGAGGCCGGCCAGCTCGCCCGTGGACTGAGACTTCTCCTCCAGGAGCTCGTAGCGCAGGCTGGAGATGTCCTGCTTGATCTCCTTCAGCTCGCCTGCACACGCACAGGCACACACACAGACACGCACACACAGAGGCACGCACACAGGCATGCACACACAGAGGCACACACGCACAGGCACACAGGCACACACACACACACACACACACAAATGAGACATGATTAAATGCATGTAAGCAGGACAAGGAAAACTGGTTTGTCTATGCACACATACAGACTTGTAGACATGTAGACAGGCAAGTGCCATATGGGCAGGCAATGTGGTGCGCAATATCATCAGACAGAGTGCACAGACAGCACTCTGCCTGCACGCAAATCATGCATGATGACGATAGTTAGAACGATTACATTTCATTACTTTAGACAAAAACAGTTGTTGCAATGAAAACACAACACAGGTTAGCTTAGATGAGTGTGGTTAAAGCTATCACTGGGCAGGTTTGCATAAAACACCCACCCACACATCACCGCCCCCGCTCAATGTACATATGTGAAGTGCACACCCACAGCCACGTCACTGCGCCCCCCCCCCCCCCCCCCTCTTCCTTGTGAACACATGAGCTGCTGAGAAAAAGGACAGCACTGCTGGAGGCGTCTTACCTTCATTAACTTCATCGTTCTCGCGATCAACCTGAGCCTTCAGGACGTAGCGTTTAATCAGACGCTTCATGATCTTCTGCCAGAGCCGCGGGGGGGGGGGGGGGGGGGGGGGGTGGGGAGGGAGAAAGAGGAGAAGTTAAGTGGTGTGACGGTCCAGCAGAAGGCTATTCACACAGGATCTCAAGGTGTGTGTTGACTGTGAATGTGTGTGTGTGTGTGTGTGAGATAAGGTTAGGTGTTGTGATGAATGCGAGTGTGTGCGTTGTACAGCTACACATGATGTACATGTGCACGTGTGTTGAAAATAAACAATCTAACACACACACACACGCACGCACACAGAATCACACGTGAGAAGAAGCGGTGATGCATGGTGAGGGTGCTGTGCTGTGGCGAGGGTGTGAAGACTGAGAATCGATCTACAAGTCAACAGGGTGAAAGCCTGCAGGCGTGAGCTCCTCAATCCCTTTGTGAGGTGTGTATTCTGGGAACTCGTCGATTCCCTTCAACCCCGCATACAGTAGACCCCTGCATACTTCTGTCACATGCACCTCATACACCTCATACCCCCCCCCCACCACCACCACCAAGTCCACCCGTGCATGTTTGGCAAAATGTGTTTGCATGTGTGTTGGATGGGGAATCACAGCAGAGACACAGAGAGTGTGCTCAGTGTTAGGAAGAGGGCTCAGTGTTAGGGAAAGCTCCCTCAGAGAGGGAAAGCTTTCAGGAAGCAGTGCCCGGTGGCGTCTGTCTTGTGTGCACTATCCATCTTGGTTTGTTTATTTTTAACCTCTTTCTAGTCAATGCACGCTCTGTTTTCTTTTGTTATAATACATCAAGTGGTATGAAGTGACTCTAACTTCCTAAGACGTCTTTTCACCAGATACTTTCTAACTCTCACTCAGGTAATTATTTGGGTGACTTCTTTTATCTACTAAAAGTCATTATCATTTTAAAGGAGAACTTTTACTTGAGTAGTTTTGGGCTCCGCACCTCTGCCTCCTTCTTTGTCTTCACCTTCCTGCACGCTCTCTCTCTCTCTCTCTCTCTCCGTCTGACCGACCAACCCTCTCTTTGTATCCCCGTCTCACGGCCCTCTCTCTCCTACTCTCTGTATTCATCCTCCCTCCAGAGTCTCATAGCGTGGGCCTGAGCTCCGTCGCCCCGTGTGTAAACCATCACTCTGTGTTCCGTCTCCCCTCCACCCTTCCAGGCCTGGGCTTGCTGCCTGCTCCACCTCCACGCGCCCCTCCTCACCTGGTACCTGGTGGGGTGTTTGATGGGTTTCCGTGGCACAAACTCCTCCCCGGGTCGCGGGTGGGGCGTAAAACGCTCCACCTGTGGGAGTAAGGGGGCCGTGCGTTAGGAAAATGGGAAATTTCACGGATGGGAAATGCCAATGAAACCGGACATGGGATAGAAAATGGTTACGTGAAATGTGATATGGGAGCATCCTATAAATAAACCTGGTTTTATCATCCATCTCAAGGATGGATGAACCGGCTGCGCCCAGAGTGCTGGTTGTTTAAAAACTTTTTCCACACATTTTCAACCTACAAAAAAAAAACAGTTTTTAAGTTTTCTACACATCGGCTAGTTTTCTAGCCGATGTGTCAAGATGAAGAACACGACACACATTTAAAACATGGGATACTCCCAAGGCCTGTCTGCGTGAGAGTTTAAATACACGTTTAAATACAAATAAAATTCTGTTTTGGCTATGAACATTAGCCGAGCTTAGCATTAACTTGCTAGCCTGTACTGTTTCACATCTTGACATTTGGCAAGATACAGCAGCAGTTGCCGAAATTTGCATTTTATCTCTGCCTCCCAGAGCTACGCAACGCTAGTGGTGCTTTTCGTGGAGAGAGAGTACAAGATTGTCTGTTAAACCAATTTAGCGAGATCAATCAGCAGCCATCCTTCGGGAATCTCCAAACACCCAAACATAAACAAACAATTGAAAGGTTAGCATAGGGAAGGGAACCCTGGCCACCGACGTTCAGTCCTGCTATTGGTCAAACCATGATTGTTTTTATTAATCTAGTAGAGGCGCCGTCCCCTCCATCCACCGGGGAGCTGGGTGCCCTTTCCATCTTCCTTTGATTGGCTTTTTAAAAACATCCATACCTCCCTTTAACAACCTTTGACCCTTCTTCGGAAACGGTGGACGGTGTCGCTCAGACGGGGGGTTCACCCAGAACGCGGGTTAGGGGACGGGTCTCAACCCGGACCGTCAGAAAGGCCGCTGCTGTCTCGTCTGACAAAAGTCTGAGCTGACATGTGGGCGCGGTGGCAGGGGTCTGTGTTTACATGTTGATCGCTTGACTGCAGGGCACCTGAAGACCAGCTCGCGGGGGGCAGCAGACAGAGCACAGAGCCATCTTCCACCCCCCTAGTGCTCCGTGGCCCTCCCTGTCCGGGCGGCGGGACCAGACACAGGCAGATGCAACGGACGGGTAATACTGTAGCTGGCCCCCAGACTCAGACTGTGGAGGAGCCACCGGTAGCCAGTAGCAGAGGGAGCCAGGCAGCTGGGACAGGAACCACCTTGTTCCTCTTTTTTACTGCATTTTTACTCTTCCACGCCACAATCCTATCAAAATATCAATGTAGAGCATGTCTGTTGGAGGAAGGCATAGGGGGAGAGGGACGTTTGTGTGGAGGAATCATTTGGGGCAGGACTTAGTCTCGAAAGGTGGTTCATTCAGACGTGTGTGTGTGTGTGTGTGTGTGTGTGTGTGTGTGTGTGTGTGTGTGTGTGTGTGTGTGTGTGTGTGTGTGTGTGTGTGTGTGTGTGTGTGTGTGTGTATGGCCTTTCCCCATTCGCTATATCTGCAATGTCCGTCTCACGTTCCTACTCCCATTCAGAGTCATGTTTTTATTTCAATGCATGGCGTTGGTTTACAGGTTAAAACTACAGTTGAGCAGCGTTTGGCTACAGGATAACATATTCTTAATGGGTCTGAAATGTCAACGTGAACTAATGGGACTTCTGTCAATTATATATCATGAAGATATTTACATCACAAAGGATTTAAGTTGTTTCTTTCTAAAAGGAAAATAAATGCAGGGTGGGGAAAAATGAAACAACCCATTCACTGTGTTCCATTAGTCGGAGAATGATGTTGTAATAATAGTCAAAAACAAGTCAACAATATAGAAAATATAATCATCTGAAAATAGATGTTTTAACATTCAGCTGGTACAGGCAGCAATTATTAACCCCATTAGGTGACACCGTTGCTTAACGACAGCGCTTTTAAAGGGAACTTATTTGGTTGTATTTTGTACCTTTTGCGAGAGTTCAGTCTCCATCTCGACTCATTAAGTATTTTAGGGTGTGGTGATCTCCATTTTATAAACGACGTTACATCCTCTCACCGAAACTCACCGAGGTTTACGGTTCAAACTTCAACAAAATAAGGAAATCATATAATTAGGCCCGAGCGCACCTCGTTAACTAAGTAAGTAACTAAGCTGCTACGCCCTCGTCTGCCACAAGGGGGTGGCTATTATCTGACAATCAAGTTTTTATCCCGTTATTGTGTCCTACATATCATTTCCAACCCATTAACAAATCCTTGAGATCCGCATAGTATGCTATTTCATGTTTTTTTTTACCTTACTTATTCACACATCCAGTATCTTACCTGCTATTTAAGGTCGTGGAGTAAGACGAAATCCGCACTTTATACCTTGCTTTCATCAATAGTCACATATATCTTTTTATCAATATTTAGCCTTAGCCGTAAATCAATAACGGTAGCACTTATTTGCAGCAAGTCTGTGTAGGCCGAGCCTCTTGCTTTACACGGCCTTGCCATTTCTCGGTGGATTTGTCCTTCTTCAAAATTCAGAGTGAAGAAGGACAAATCCAAAATTCAGAGACTGACTCTGAATCAGAGGATTCAGAGTCAGTCAACCAAATCAAAGTCCATGTAGGCTAAAGGCCATTAATTAGTTCTGCCTTTATGTTAAGCATCCAGCATGTTGCGCGTGGGGGAGAATAAAAACAAGCATTCCAACCTTAAAGGTTACATACACACCTACCACCAGGTGTGAGTGTGATTAGCCGTTGCAAGCCGTTTTGAAAATCTGCCTCTTCTGACATCACAAGTGGGCGTGTCCACCTAGATGTACGAAGGGACAGATGAGCTGGAACGTTTGCTACGGTCCACTGTGGTAGGCTGGCAGACGGATCTATCCAGCACGCATCTAGGTGGACACGCCCACTCAAAACGGCTTGTAACGGCTAATCACACTCACACCTGGTGGTGTAACATGTCACCCTTAACCTTACTCTACTCTGAATGTCTGCAGGCGATTGCATTTTAGCTTTTTCTTCTGCTCACTATGAGACTACACTCTCCATGAGAGCGTTAGCTGCCAGTTAGCTGCCGTGGCGCCGTCACTCTCATAAGCTCTTGTCTCGGGCCGAGTACACTCCACTGATTGGCTCAAGTCGGATCAAATTCTCTAGCCTCCAACCATAACCGCTGACTGGTTTACACGACCCCAGATCGGCGGCACGGAGAGGAATTCCAATAACCACGGACAAAAATAAAACAAGCGCTCGTCACGAGAGCCACACGTTGAGACGGTAACGATACGCACACACGTCGTTATTGTATACGACCGCGGTTGACGCCATTTAGGAGCGATCCCACAATTCTGAGATGTTGCTCGTCGATATTTCTTTGGGTATTTTAGGCCTCTCCGGCCCTTATGTCATGCGTTGGTCAGACCACACACTCCACACACACTCGACCGTTCCGCTCAACTACCTCAGCTGGACTGCCTGGTACCGCCATCGCTAAGAGAGAACCAAAGGTCGAACAACTCTTCTCGGTTTTGGCACCGCGGTGGTGGAACGAGCTCCCGGGCTATGTCAGGACCACAGGAGTCGCTCACCAGCTTCCGCAAGAGACTCAAGACTCAATTGTTCAGAGTT
>NC_140276.1:1736069-1752750 GCF_964030765.1 Micromesistius poutassou | reverse complement strand
GTCTAGCCTGGCTGCTCAGCCGCGCACAATTCCTAATGGCCTGCGTACGTCATCCTGGTCCACTCAGATTTCAGCGCATGTTCAAGCATCTCCGGGGCGAAACAGCATCTTTTAACTCCATGACGGCAGTAAATATTGACTTTTCAACATTTCAGAAAAATTGATTGCATGGCACGAGCCGCACACACGTCCCTGACGGACCAAGATGAACCGCCGCGATTCTTCTAATGACGTTCCCCGTGTACGCGCCCGGTTTGTTTGCCGGTTCCACGGTCAGCTTCCTGCTCAGCGCCGAGCGATCATGCTCTGACCAGCGGCAACCAGCAACAGAGGGGTACAAACGAGAGAGGGCGGCGAGCGAGAGACAGAGACAGAGATGCTAGGTCGCCATGGGGCACAAGTCTGCAAAGACCAGTGTTTGGAAGCCTGTCTGCAGCTGAATAATCCATGAGAAGTGGTCAGGGGGTCTCTACAAGGCTCGGGGGCATGCTGTGACGGGTTCAGAGCCAGGAGGAAGCCTCCCGTCCTCATGGCCTGAGGGGGGGACGTGTTGGCGGAGGTGGACAGCGCTGGAGATCTGTGGGCATCTCCTTGACAGAGGGAACACCAACGGAGCCAGCCCAGCAAACTACTTTTAAAAAGAGAAGACGCTGGTGCACCACACGCAGCAAAGGAAGATAGGGCTTAAAGAAGTCAGGGCCCAGATGATCACACACACAGGCATGCCACATAAAGCAATGCACGCATACACACACACAAACAAACAATGTGTGTGTCTGTGTGAGTGTGTCTGCGTCTGTGTCTTTGTGTGCGACCGAGTCACCTTTGTATCGTTTTCGTTCGTTCACGATATTTTGTCTACGTGACGATCCTGCTTATGAGGAACACTCTTTGTTAAACAAGTCTTATTAAGCTGCAGCTCATTAGCAGTTAACCTACCGAACAACATCTGTCTCTAAGTGTTCATGGGGGTTCTGACTGCTGAAATTGCGCAGCCAACCTCTATAAACAAAAGCTGAAAACAATGAACGAGGTTATACACGTCCCACTTGTACACTATAGTAAGAAGGCAACTTTTCGTCTCAAATGTGTTCACGTTAAGAGCGCTCGAAGAGCCGCCAAGTTCTGCGTCGCTACGCGAGAGACGGTCCACGTGGCCATTTTGCCCTCCGATGACCCATGCATACTAACTGTACGTTCACACCAAAAGCAACCGAATCCGCTGGGGTTGATAAGTTACCGGACTACTTGCGGAGTGATTTGAGATTGAGTGATTGAGTGATTGAGAAGAGCCGTGTAATAACATATAATATTAAATGTCTATATAATGTATTAT
Organism: Micromesistius poutassou; assembly: GCF_964030765.1. Lineage (NCBI taxonomy): Eukaryota > Metazoa > Chordata > Actinopteri > Gadiformes > Gadidae > Micromesistius > Micromesistius poutassou. The sequence goes on along the minus strand of NC_140276.1, from coordinate 1,751,414 downwards.
GCTACACGTGAACCTGCTAAGATGGCACAATTTGATTGGTTCGCCATCTCGGGATATTGGGCAATATCCCATGATTGAGATCTCAAACTCGGTATATTGTTTTCGCGCGCGTGGCGGTCGTCTCGTCACGCTAATAAAAACAAATAAATCCCGGCAAAAAGTGTTATCTTGTTTATTTTTGGAGTGTTCACGTGTAGTATATACTAAAACAATTATTCACCTCAGGCTCTGTGAATATTCACTTCGCCTTCGCCGCATAATTGTCAAATACATAATATCACGGCCAAAAGCTGTGTGCGCCTCCCGATGATATTATGAACAGACTGCGTCGGGTTCTCTGACGTCTCTGGTACTTCCACAACAACTCAACTTCCTCATACGCGCACGTGATAAAACTTGCACAAATCACTACGGCGACGGATTATGACTTTGTCGCGCGACAAAACTCATGCGTCACCGCGACCAGGCGACCGACGTGTCGTTTGGTGTGAAGAACGCGCCGGTGGTGTGAACTGCCCCCTGGTGGACGCGGTGACAAGACGAGGGGGGGGGGGGGTACAAATGTAGGAAGCTCTGCATAGCTCCGCTTTGCCTCCGAGTCACTGCTCCGGTCAGTGACAGGTAAGGTGCCTGTGATCACTGGTCTGCGTTGTCGATGGCACTGGCAAAGAACGGCATCTGCCCCGTTTCTACTCAGTGAGAGAGCTCCCTGTTAGGGGACAGGAGCTAAGGAACCGCCCGCAAAGTCATCCCGCGAGGATTGAGACGTGTGTACGCCACACACCGATTACTTGGTGTAAATGTCCAAGCTCAGTGCACCCAGAGGTGGGGGGGTGGGGGGGGGGTGGGGGTGGGAGGGAGGGTGCGTTTATTCCCATCGGTTTATAGGCCGGGTCGTCGTGTCAGGGAATTGCTTTGTGATTGTGACGCATGAAGAGTCTGCTACACCTTAATCGCTGGGAACTTTGAAGAGTTTTTTCAGCCCTGCAGGACGGAGGGGGAGACGTGATATGCAACGAAGAGAAATGCACTTGTAAATAAGGGCACTTTCTTCTGCACACGCGCACACGCACACACACACACACACACACACACGCACGCACACACACACACACACACACTTTATCTAATTTGGCCCTTCAACAGCAAGACAGCCAGCCAGAACCCTTACAGCCGAGAAGCAGTGGCCGATGGAACTCCTTCCTCCGTTTGTACGTCCCACGTCCATCCTCAGCCATAAGTGTGGACCAGAGGAGGGGGATTTGTAGTCATCTTGCCCCGAAGCCTCATTATTTCCTAGTACAATGTCATTTTTTGTTCTTTTTTTTTTTTATATAAGCAGCAATTTTTTTTCCTCCCACATCTCAATTTCAAGTAAAAGACCATTTCAAATCGGTCATTATGGAAATGCTAAAATGAGAACAATTAGGCAGCCCACGTCTGTGCTGTGTCTCAATTAGCACTTGAATCACTGGCGGCTCTCCGCCGGCCCTCTGCTGTTGGTTAGGATGACATACTCTCCACTCTCTTCACCACTTTGTCAGTCGTGTCAGTGCCCCCCCAATCAGGAAAAGAGAAAACATAGTCATGATGGCAATCACGAAGCCTTAACCGAGGTTAATTAATGATTCAAATCTGTTTCGATTTGACACAATCAGCCTGGGAGCGGGATCACTCTTAGACAGTGTGAGTGGGCTGATAAATCTCCAGTTATTTAAAACTTCCATTTCGCCTTGTATTGAACTGCTAAAATCCATTGCACCGTAACTGAAAGGGAGTCAGTGTCTTTGTGTTTGTGTGTGTGTGTATGTGGATGTGTTGCATGGGTGTAGGTATTCCATGCCAGTGATGACTGAGAGCATCTGAGACACAGATGGAGAATGGGCCATTATCTACTATTAAGATTGGCTGATCACAATGTGTGTGCACACACACACACACGCAGCATGTGGCTTTGTGTGTGTGTGGGATGGTGGTGAGTCACAGCACCATCAGTACTGTGGGAGCGGTCCAAACCCAAATCAGACCACGACACGGACAAATCCACCATGTCCCCCTTAACACACACACACACACACACACACACACACACACACACACACACACACACACACACACACACACACACACACACACACACACACACACACACACACACACACACACACACACACACACACACATACAGATACTCCCTCCCCCTCTATCTCTCTCTCCCTCTCGCTCTCTCTGCCTCTATCTATTCCTGTTCCTCTAGCTTTCTCTCTCCCTCACTCTCTATCTCTTTCTTTGTGTCCCCCTCGTTCTCCCCCTCTCCATCCCTCTCTGTTGACCTCTCTCTCTCCCTCCCTCCCCCTCTATCTGTTTCTATCTCTCTAGCCCTCTCTCCCCCATCCCTCACTCTTTCTTTCTGTGTCCACCTCGTTCTCCCCCTCTCCATCCCTCTATCTGTCCTCAATCTCTCTCTCCCCCCCCTCTATCTGTTCCTGTCTCTAGCTCTCAATCTCTCTCCATCCAAACTAATCTCCTGTCTAAAGATGTTCTTGTCCTCTTCAGGTCTTCTGCCGTCTCACAATCTATTATTTTCATCAGTCCTTTGTTATGAGATTTTTCTAATTTTGTTTTTTTGCCCCACTGCCTTTGTTCATTGTCTTACAGTCGTAAACATACAATCCCATCTGGGCGATCCAGAGGAATCATTGTTGCATTTATTAAAACGCCTGGAGTCATTATTCTGTGTCATTCTCTCTCTCTCTCTCTCTCTCTCTCTCTCTTTATCCTTCTCCAGCACCTTCATTATTTGTCCCAACTTGTAGTTGTGCAGCCTTTATATCGTCCTCCCAGCCTGTTGCTGTACACCTTATGATCCTCATGCTGCTGCTCCACACTGATCTATAGTTTGGTCGAGAGCACGTTTCTTCCTCAAGCATAAAGCACACAGAGCACCAGGATTTCATGTGAAGCAACAACCCAAAGATTCTCATCTCTCTTTCCTTCTACCACTCCTCTCCTTCGCTCTATCCCTCATTTCCTTCACTCTGTCCCTCATTTCCTTTCCTCTGACCCTCCTCCTTAACACTACCCTTCCTCTCCACCCATCCTCTGATCTCATATCTCTCCTCTCACACTCCTTTCCTCTCCACCCATTAGCTCATCTCATCGCTCTCGTCTCCCACTCCTTTCCTCCTCTCATCTCATCTCTCTCCTCTCCCACTTCTCCCCCCTCTCATTCAGGTGGAGACTGGGAGGCCAGCAGGATAATCAGACATAGGTGGGAAATGTCTTTAAATACTTTAAAGCCAAGTTTCTCTCCTCCACACCCACAGCCGTCACCATGGTGACAGCAGGGGGCGGGATCCTTGCTTACCTCAAGTTTTAGAGAATCATAGTCATCTTGGTTGAGTGCTACCCCCCTGTGTGTGTGTGTGTGTGTGTGTGTGTGTGTGTGTGTGTGTGTGTGTGTGTGTGTGTGTGTGTGTGTGTGTGTGTGTGTGTGTGTGTGTGTGTGTGTGTGTGCATGACAGGAGGAGAGGAAAGGGGATTAATGATGATATGAGTAGGTTTATGTCGCGTCCTTATGTACTGACAGTTTACTTACATACTTAACATAAACATGTGTTCACTGGTTTAAGTATGTTGTCAATGTTGTTATGACATTAGCAACAGGGTGTGTGTGTGTGTGTGTGTGTGTGTAGGTTATACCATACGTGCCAACTATTGATGCACACTAGTTGCTGAACGTATTAAGAGATGGGCTTTGTGCGCGCACACACGCGCGCACACACACACACACACACACACACACACACACACACACACACCAGCCCCCCTCCCCTCCCCTACCCCCCCCCCCCCCCCCCCTCCCTCCCCTTGACTCATGCGTGAGATGCTTATTACCTCCTTGTCATCCCATAGATCACTCCTCAACCATTTGAGTTGCATCTCCCCTGCTCTCCATCTAGACGTCGTTGGGTCTCTGCCTGCATGGCTCTAATCTGATAGAGCAGACGGGGACCTTCCCTCCAGATCCCCTGTATCATCTCTCACCCTGCCAATTCAATAAGACACGGCGGCCCCATTGTTAGGACGGACATACACGTGTTGCCAGGGCAACGACATGACATTATCGATGCTGGATTGATTTTTTCACGTGAGTGTCAATTATGGGACGTGTAATTATGCGCATGTGTGTGTGTGTGTGTGTGTGCGTGCGTGTGTGCGTGCGTGCATGCGCACATACAGCCTCCATATGCATTTGTCTTCCCTTGTAAGTGGGTGAATGTGTGATTATTCTAGTGCTTTTCTCCGCCCATGAGATCTATATTTAGGTGTATTCTCCCTTTCTCATACAGTAATAGGTCTGTTCAACATTTCTGGATTGGCTGGCATTGTTGGTCTGGGGCTGGCTGTCAGTCTGACCTTTAGCTCCCTTTTGGCCCATTCTTCATCATGTCTTTCACCGGCTCTGACCACTTTGTCCTGCTCTCAGTCCACCTCTGCCATCAGAGTGCGGGAGCAAGAGAGAGAGAGAAAATAAAAGAAAGAGAGAGAGAAAAGAAAGAAAATGAGAAGAGAAAGATAAAGAAATAAGAGAGAGAGAGAGAGAGAGAGAGAGAGAGATAGAGAGATAGAGAGATAGAGAGAGAGAGAGAGAGAGAGAGAGATAGATAGATAGATAGATAGATAGATAGATAGAGAAAAATAGTTATTTATTCTTCCTTGTCACCTCCTCTTCTTTTCATCCTGGACAGATGTCATCCTATTCATCTCCATAATTGCTGCCAAAGCAGTGATATTAAGTGTTTGTTTTGCTGTAGTGTTTTTAGTTTTATTCTGTATTTTATTATTATTGTGCCATTTTATTTTATGATGTGTGATGTTCTGGACAAGCTTGATAAAAATAACTGCTAATTTATGCAGATTATAGTTCTCTCTGATGTGCTTTGGGTTGGGAACGTTATCGATTTGGTTAGCTTAGTTTCTTTTTAAAAGATTTATTTTTGCATTTTTTCAGCTTTATTATAGAGAGGAAAGTGTGGAAGACAGAGGGGAGGACATGCAGTAAATGACCAAGGCCGGATTCGATCCTGGGTCTCTGCGATTAGGACTGTGCCTATATGGTATGCGCCTTAGCCCAGTGCACCTTGGCTTAGTTTCTAACCAGATAAAGAAACCTAGCTCATCTGACAAACATGTGTCCTTTCTGCAAACAGATCGAAATACCATTCTACAATTCACGTCTCTCTCTTCTAGGTCCATCTCCGACTTCCTTTTTTCTTCATCCCCATTTCCTCTCTGAGTCCAGCCTCTGTCAACCTCGAACTGCACCTCCTGTTTTTCTTTCATCCTCCTCTCCTCATTGTGTTCTGTCACTCATCCTTGTTTTGGTTTTTACCTCCCCCTATTACTTCTCTCTCTCTCGTCCCTGTGAATGCCCCCCCCACACACACACACACACACACCATTCTGTCTCCATGCAAGACTGACTTCAAAATAGAACCAGGACTACCATTGCCACAGCGATGTCAAGATCCAAATCTCACAGATCGTGCCCTCTGCATTTGTGTGAGTCTGTGCATGTGCGAGAGCATGTATGTACGTGTATGAATACGTGTGTGATTGTACATTGCGCGGCAAGTGTTTGCAACCTCTATGTGCATGTGCAAATATAAACATTTGCAAGGCAAAGATAGAAAAAAAATGACTTAAATACAGTCTGTCTGTCTGTCTGTCTGTGTGTCCGTGTGTGATTACACATGTGAGTCACCCAGCCTGTGTTTCAGACTCCGCCTCCTGGGATGGATGGCTAACAGCTTAGTCCTCATTAAAGTCCTCTCCAGCTGTTTGTGTGCGTGCATTATCAAGACACGCAACAAAAACAACAATGGTTACACTGACTACTTGCAATCACTGCCTCGTTACATCTTGCTTGAGACTTTGGCCGGACACGTTCACCGTGACGTGACATTCCGTCACAAAATATATATATATATGTATGGATCAACGTCAGTGTTTTCAGAAAAAATACAATGACGCTAGAAATGACGTCGGCGCATGGTTAGTGCATGATGGCAGACGCCACATCACTAGCTGCCCCCGTGTCACGCTACACAGCGTACGACGGCCTGATCCCGCGTGAGGACGCCCGTTATCAAAGCTACGCTGAACCATCGTCTGTGACACCCAAAAGTCGTGTGAAATCTGGGCTCGATTAGTGTAGTCTGTTCATCAGCCTCGGACACATAGGAGGAGGAGGAGATGTATAGGAGGAGACACATGGAGGAGGAGGAGGAGACACAGAGAGGAGACACATAGAGGAGACGCATAAAGGAGGAGGACACATGGAGGAGGAGGAGGAGACACAGAGAGGAGGAGGAGATATATAGGGGGAGACACATGGAGGAGGAGGAGGAGGAGACACAGAGAGGAGGAGGAGATATATAGGGGGAGACACATGGAGGAGGAGGAGGAGACACAGAGAGGAGGAGGAGATATATAGGAGGAGACACATGGAGGAGGAGGAGGAGGAGACACATGGAGGAGGAGGAGGAGGAGGAGACACAGAGAGAGGAATATTGATGGGGTCTGACTTCCCTCTCCGTCCACTCCCAGGGTGTCCTCCTCCTGAGGTATCATTACCACCTCCACCTGCTTCCCACTCTGTCCATCGCTGATCCATCACACCCACCCTACCCCGCCCACCCCACACCCACCCAAACACACATATGCACGCACCAATTCACGTCCGCTGGCACACACACACACACACACACACACACACACACGCACACACAAGCACACGCAGGCATGCTCACACAAACACATACACAGAAAAACAGCAAATACACACACACACACACACACACAGTGCCATTCACAAACATCGATTTAAATTCAGCACAAAAACATTGTTGCCTTAACAAACACTTGGGGCACACAGAAACAGAACCACCAGACAGATAACACTAAAAAGACAGATTGATGGGGAACACGCGTATCGTCAGAGGGAAAGAATGAACAGATGGGTAATAACATTTCAACCGTGATATATACGAGTAGCAAAGCACAAACATGATTACTTTAATGGTGGTTTAACTCATTTTCTCTCATATGCCCTTGTGTTTACCTGCCGTGACTCGGAGCTAGAGAGACCCCTGGTGGCACGCCTGGGGAACGCAGCCACAACCACAGATTTCTCATGCCTGACATCACAGCAATTTAATGCAGCTCCCGGCACCAGCCGAAACCGTCTGAAAAAAACTTTCAGAAAGGCAACAGCACTGACAAGCTAAACTGTGTTTATGGCCCCGTAGACACCACAACAGTGCTGTCTTTCGTGGGGAGCAGTAACAACGTGGGAGATGAGGCAGGGACACATGTTTCTATTAGAAGACTGGACGCACTGCACACGTTTGAATCGTGGCCTTCAGGGACGTGCCCTCAGGCTGAAGGACGGGGAAAGCTCTGCGTCGCCTGGACAACAGGTCGGACACGAGCAACAGAGGTCCTTGTGCTGTGGTATAAAGGAGGCATGCGGGCTGACAGGCCACAGGGCCAATAAGTACAGGGCAGTGCCACTCCAGCCGGCATCAAACCCAATAGACCACGGCCTCAACTAGACAAGAATCTGGAAGCACAATGAGTCATCCCGACTAATGGACTCTAATGGAATCTCTTAGGATGTGAGAGCATCTTCGCCTCCAGGGTGGGGAGGGAGAGAGGGAGGGAGGGAGGGAGGGAGAGGGTGAGGGTGAGGGAGGGAGAGGGTGAGGGAGGGTTGGGGCTGTCGTCAAACTAAAATGGGCCGTCTCAAAGTTGTTTCCACTGCTGGATGAGTGATGACAGAGAAAGATGGTTCTTACACAATCCTGTCACACAGCAGAGAGACGGGTGGCTTCAACGAGCAATTAATCAATCAAAATAAAAAATCAAAATCAAGAAATAAAGCAAAGCAAATGCGTAAATGAAACGGGATGACAATGCACTATTTTTGCTGTCACCGTGTCACAACTGATCGACTGGGTCATCACACAAATAGGAGATAGAGGCTGTTGAAACATACACCGTCATCAACAGTAGCATTACCACAAAACCACACACGCGACTTAATGATGAATAATGAAACCATCTCATGTCCCACGGTTCATCCAATAGGAGTTTACACACAAGCAAATAACTTATAAATCCCTCACTCCACTCACAACACAATATATTTACCTTGTTGTCAGACAACTCCATTTCAATAGCCACATGAACCACGTAACCCTAACCCTAACCCTAACTGCAGGTCACTCTTAATATAAGAAGCCCAGCTCAGCCCATACTCAACGTGGCAGACAGAGGAGCTTAAAAGGCAGCGTGAGGGAGATCGTCAATTGTGTACCAGCGGTAAGAAATGCTATGCTGTCCTACTCTGTCATCACAACGGCTTTGAAATGAGATCCGCACGGATTCCTTTTGCGACGTGAATCATGAGTTGCCTAACAACTGGCCCCCTCATTCAATTGAAACAAAACAAACATCCCGGTTTTTCCCCTGTTGAAGCGGAGGGACATTAAGGTTCAATCTTGTGCAACCGATTCAAGACCAAGGACTCAATATATCCCAGCAGGAACTCTGAGATGGGGAGGAAGTGACAAAAGGTCAATATCCTACGGGGCACCCATCTCCCTGGGCTGCATGCCCACGGCCATTGTCCTTTAACAGGGATAAAAGGAGCAGACTAATTGGTAACCGTTATTCACGGGGGGGGGGCTCACCATCGATCGAAGGAGGAAGTAAGTGCGTGGTGGATGCATGGGAGCGGTGCAGTGCGGCGTGGAGCGGATAGCGGTTTCAGCTCAGCGTATTCCTCGTAGGGAAATGACGGGAGTCACAAAGACGGGTTAGATCGCCGTTAAAAACAAGATCCATCAAAACGCACCGAGCAATTATTCAACCCTCCGAAAGGGGGGGGGGGGGGGGGGTTGAATAACCCTCCCGCCCACTGAACGGAAACGGACGTACAGCAGGCCAGTCATTATCTTTGCGAAAGCAAAGCTATCCTGACAGGGAGTTTCAAGGTCACCACATCCATCACCCTGTCGGGGGTTCATTCCACGATAACGCTGCACATCATCCCACTCATTACCCTCCCCCTCCTCCAATCTCTTCCCACCCCCCCCCCCCCCCCCCTCCCCGACACCCCCCCACCGGGGGCAAGCGGCGGCGGCGACGGTGGCACTCACGTGGTGAAGGCGGGGTTGTACTTGGCGCCCAGGTAGTAGGAGTACAGGTTGAACATGCCGATCATGAAGGCCACGAACACCATGATGAAGATCACCATGAACTTGAAGATGTCCTTGACGGTGCGGCCCAGCGAGATCTGCAGCGGGCCGAAGCTCTCGTTGGCGGGCAGGATGTAGGCGATGCGGGAGAAGCTCAGCACCACGGCGATGGCGTACAGGCCCTCCGAGATGATCTGGGGGTCCGAGGGCCTCCACTTGTTCCTGGCTGGAGAACCAGGGAAGGAAAGCAGGGGTGGAGGGTTAGAGGGGAAATTGCGTGTAAATGCGATGGGGGTGATTCTATTGGATAGCATAGTTGTGTGATGTTTTCATGACCCAATCAAAATATATATATATATATTGTAAGGACATTTTGTCCCACGCTTATTCATTCACTTTATTTGGATTTGCACGTTGAGAATGCTAATTTTACAATGTCCTACATTTTTTATCTATTTTCACAGAACAAAATAATGAAATCTTTACTAATACAAAAAAAAAGACAATATCTAACATTTTGCAATAAACGACACATATCAACAGTACACCTTGAGTGAGCTGAATACTTATCATTACTCATTAATGACCTTTAAGGGTCAAAGGTGATCAATGACTTAACGACTAAATCGTGATCTCAGCTCATATGCCTCTGTCCTCTTTTCACATGCTTCCTTTTACCCAGCGTAGTTTCCTTCTTACATGACATTCACAAGCAGCATCACCGCTGACCCAAAGCGACCAGTGACATTAAAGAGAACGTGGCCTTTGTCTTACTCAACTCAAAGAAGGCTCCGCAGGAAATGAGCTCATGAGTGTGTGACGAGAAGCAGGAGGCCAGCGAGGCGCGGCTGCGGGGCTGTCCTAATCAAGCCACCGGTGTGTCATGACAGCTTCACACCACAAGATGACAGCACTGATAAAGGCTCCCTTTAAATGTTTAATGGACACTGTCCGGGGCCGGGTGCGAATATGCGCTATATGTGCAAATACAAACATTATCATCGTTTAAGGAGCCGCCAGCTTACACTGTGTGTTCCCTCTCAATCCTTAATAATAATAACGTTGTGTATCTGTTGTGTTTCATATTAAGCATTGTGTGGTTTATCTCTGATCTGTGTGTGTGTGTGTGTGTGTGTGTGTGTGTGTGTGTGTGTGTGTGTGTGTGTGTGTGTGTGTGTGTGTGTGTGTGCGTGCGTGCCTATGGGGGGGGGGGGGGGGGTGGGAGGGGAGTGGAGGACACACCACCTTTATAACATCACTATGGTAACTAGTTTGAAAAGTCACAAAAAGACACAAACACAGTTCCTTCATATTGACCTCAAATCTACTTATTTGATCTGGTCTGATCTGAGCCCACTTCACCTCCCCTCCCCTCTGGCCCCAAGTCCCATGCTGACTGACCATATTTAATTCATTGCTCTCCATTATTTTTGCCTGGGGGGGGGGGGGGAGTAGTAAAGGTTATACTAATCTTCATAGTTCGAGCAAAAAAACAACATGCTCAGACTTACTGGCCCGGTGTTGACCGTAAACCACTTGTTTATCTTACACGACAACAAGCCTTCCATTATTCTAACTTTAACCTTTACCTGTCGTCAGCCGCTGGGTCGGGGCAGTGTGTGCACCATCAATCAGAGAGTGTGTGTGTGTGTGTGTGTGTGTGTGTGTGTGCGTGCGTCTGTAGACACACACACACACACACACACACACACATGCAGAGAAAGGTTGATTTTCTTAAATAGAAATATTCAAGGGGCCCCAGCAGCAATAGCCGGAGGCCAATAGCCCATGGCCTGCCCACTTTCATGCCTGCTACGTGCCATATTTAAATGCATATAGACCTTAGACCCTACGTGGTGAATACAAACTAACCGCAATATATCTTCTTATGCAGCTCTGCAGCACCAAGGAAATACAAGTCGTCGGATGTCAGACTGATTCGGTCTTCGGTTGATTAAAAGTCATCTGGTCTAATGTTGGCAGAGAGTAGCTCATCAGAGAATCACTGACATTCACAACTAATTAATTCATCTTTATCGTCATTGTTGTGCATTCTTTTCTTTTAAATCGAAGAAAGAACCCCTTGAGACGAACACTCGTTTTCACATGGGTCCTTGAGGGATCTTGAGAAAGACTCGATAATACAAAAAAAAAAAAGAACAACTAATCTCACACCCAGCCTGCAACCCCACCCTACAGCTACACCAGATCACTCTCACACCAGGCTGTAACACAACAACCCTACAGCTACACAAGATCATTCTCACACCAGCCTGTAACTCCACCCTATAGCTACACCAGATCACTCTCACACAACTCTGTAACCCCACCCTACAGCTCCTAACCACACACAACGCATGAACTAGACCACGTCATCGTTTTTGCATCAACTCTTTTACCCCTGCGATTTCTTATTCAGAAATGGATTTTGCCGTTAAAATCCTGATGAAAACTGTAATTAATCAGTCATGTTGTAATTTGAAAATAAGGAGTGTGAAAGTGTTATATTGTTTTATACCAATCAGCCTAAGGGGCTCATTGATTACACTTCATTAACGATGTAGATGAATTAGATACACCTTGGGAGGAATTTCTTGAAGTGAATTCAGTGGATCTGAGTTTCTCTCTGCCAGCGTTAGACCAGATTACTTCAGTCGACTTTGCCTGGCAGTAAAATTCAGTAGCTTGTCTGACACAACACCTTTCCCACAAAGTCACTTTCTCTCCTAGAGGAACACTACGATTATCTGTAGGAAGATTACAGTGTGGGGAATCAGCAATTTTTCTTTTCACTTTATTTCTTTCACACACACACACACACACACACACACACACACACACACACACACACACACACACACACACTTTCATCCCGTCCCCCCCAAACACACACACACACACACACACACACACACACACACACACACACACACACACACACACACACACACACACACACACACACACACACACACACACACACACACACACACACACACACACACACACACACACACACACCCCCTGCCCCCCCATAAACACATCCTTCTACCCACAGACACAACCACCCACCCACCCACCCATCCACCTACCCACCCTTTCACCCCCCTCCCCACACACACACACACAAATCCACCCCTGCCCCCCCCATAAACACACCCTTCTACCCACCCACACAAACCCCCACCCTCCCATCCACACAGCCTCACACCCCTAACCCTAACCTCACACACACAGACCCCAGCCCTTGCTCCCACACACACACACTCAAACCCCCACCCAGGGGCGGACCTACCATTAGGCAAACACAGGCAATTGCCTGGGGCCCCGAGATTTCCAGGGGCCCCCAAACGTCTCACACAAAACTGATTAATAAAGTTTTCTTCGATTTAAAGCAATTATTGTTTTTTTAGTCTTAATTTGTGCGCTTAAAAATCCATAAAAATGCTTAATCTATCATGATCTTTTGACTGCCCCCCCCCTCCCTTCTCATGCAATGGACTATTCCATGTTACTGCGCATGTGCAAGCTTGATTCAGGAAGACGGTACCAAAACAAACTAGTTCGCGCGGGTTGAGAAAATGAAGCGGAGTTATACGATATATATATATACAGTGCAGAACGAGAATGTGGAGGGCCCCAATGACTGGGTTTGCCTTGGGCCCCCAAATGACTAAGTACGCCCCTGCCCCCACCCACCCACCCACCCACAGGGTCCCTCGCCCCCCTCTGGTCCGATGCGGCGTACGTACCAAAGGTAAAGTAGGCCACCTCCTCGGGCAGCGTGGCGCTGCTCAGGTCCTCGTCCGGCACGTGCAGGTCGACGTAGAGCTGGGCCTTGGACGCCTTGAGGAAGGCCATGAAGCGCGCCGTGAAGGACGCGGCGAAGATGCTGAGCATGCCGAAGTCCAGCACGTTCCACAGGTGCATGACGTACTCCCTGGGGCCGTCCACCCAGATCTCCTTGCACTCCGACCAGATCATGCCTGGGGGGGGGGGGGGGGGCGTGGGGCGTGCATGGGTACACACACACACACAGGTTACACACACACACACACATGTTATATACACACCCATACACACACAGGTAACACACAATCACACATGCTTCACACACACACAAGCACATGCACAGATAATACACACACACACACACACACACACACACACACACACACACACACACACACAGAAGGACAGGAGTTGTGTGAGCTTTCCAACACTAATGTATATGTTTGGTTATTCCCTCATAACCTCTTCCCTCTCCAGGTTAACACACTCTACTTAAATGCGTCAGCTGTTTTATTTATATCCATCGATTCCATGGGGGAGCTAATCATTTCATATAAATTCATTATTGATCAGGCAGATGGCTGAACCACATTAGATGTGCGTGCGTGCGTGCGTGCGTGCGTGCGTGCGTGCGTGCGTGCGTGCGTGCGTGCGTGCGTGCGTGCGTGCGTGCGTGCGTGCGTGCGTGCGTGCGTGCGTGCGTGCGTGCGTGCGTGCGTGCGTGCGTGCGTGCGTGCGTGCGTGCGTGCGTGCGTGCGTGCGTGCGTGCGTGCGTGCGTGCGTGCGTGCGTGCGTGCGTGCGTGCGTGCGTGCGTGCGTGCGTGCGTGCGTGCGTGCGTGCGTGCGTGCGTGCGTGCGTGCGTGCGTGCGTGCGTGCGTGCGTGCGTGCGTGCGTGCGTGCGTGCGTGCGCGCGCGCGCGTGTGCGCGTGCTCCTGGGTCCAGCGCGGGAGACTCACCCAGCACCCACTTCATGATGAGCATCTCGGTCCAGGAGAACTGGGTGGTCTTGACCCTGAACACCTGGCGCGGGTGGTCCGTGATGGTCTCGTTGGGCAGGTTCTTGACCCCCTCGAAGCGGTCCGAGGCGTTGATGACCAGCAGGCCCAGGAAGATGGTGAAGGAGACGGCGTGGGCCACGAACTTCATGAAGGGGCTGCGCAGGATCTGACCCAGCTGGGGGGGGGGGGGGGGGGGCGTTGGAGAAGCTCAGTCAATCTGTCCGCCATTTCCACTCAAAATTATGTTTTTTTTTGTTCTGATAGGCAAATTGGAAAAATACTGTGTGTAAGTGTTTACCTGTAAGTAACAAAGTTTATGTGTGCGTTGACATATTGATCTATACAACGAACAGTTTATATGACCTGTATGTCTATCTATATATGTCTTTATGTAAATGTCTACCTTGCTATTTGTCTATGCGTCTATCTAGCTATTTATGTCCATTTCTTGAGCTTTTCTGTGTTTATCTAGATTTATTTTTATGTCTATTTATCTAGCTTTTTATGTCTATTTATCTAGCTTTTTATGTCTATTTATCTAGCTTTTTATGTCATTTTCACCATCCACTCAAAATAACTTTCATATCAAATGACACATCACACACACACACACACTCCCAATCACACACACACACACACACACTCACGGGCACACACACACACACACACACAAAACACAGGAGGATATCATGATTGTTCATCGTGTGCAGCAATCATTCCAGCCGGCAGGAAGCAGCTGGTGTGCCGGTGTGCCAGCGCGGTGGAGGGCACTCGGAGAGGCTCCTCGTGTCAGCGGAGAGCGGAGGACGTTTATGGTAATGCTCCGTACGGGAGGAGCTCTCACCACCTGGAGCCAGCGCGTCGCTCACACAACGCTCTGATAGTGTGCTAAGAAAACATAAAGGTACTCTTACGAGTGGGCACGCACACACACACACACACACACACACACACACACACACACACAAGACCGACATACAGAAGACACAGACACACGACACGCACATAAAAGACGCACACATAAGAAACACTGCACGTATATGACGCAAACACACACACACACACACACACACACAGACAACAAAACAGACATTTAAAGCCCCACCATTCGCCAACCCTAGGCCTGCTGTGTACAATATTACCAATCCGCAGGCTCTCTCAACTCCCTGCATGCATTGCATCAATCACGCCAGGTCTCAACCGCATCCCCTTCAAGCCACACACACACACACACACACACACACACACACACAGATCCTGCAGAGACAGATCTTCGTGCCATGAAGTG
>NC_140276.1:1728569-1731069 GCF_964030765.1 Micromesistius poutassou | reverse complement strand
CCCCCCCCCAAACCAGCCGGAGATAATCAGTCTACTGATGACTGAGCGACACAGACGTCCGCATATCGGGCATCAAGTGTGAAAAAGTGTGAATGACCCTCACGGTCGAAACCTCCTGTTCCACAAATACGGACTAAAGACGGGGGACATATGTGAAAACGGCTAGAGTCTACTGTTCTACTGTTCACCTAATAATCATCTGGCCACCCAGAACCACTTGCTGTTCAGCCCTACTGTGCGTTACTACATACAGTCCTTATTTCCCCTCCCTCTGGGTTTCTGAGAGGATAAGTCTGTTTAAGGTCTAGAGTCTGGGGACATTTCTTTACATTTGGAAACTGTCCGGTGAATCCCAAAGAGGCTGCAGTTGTGAAAAAGGGGAAATGACCAGCGCATTCACAATCAGCATCGTTGGAATCACAGCCATTACTAGTCGTGGAATTAGCAGAGGGAGAGAATCAACAACGCGAGCACACAGTCCACTGCCCGGTGCCTTTCCATTACGGAACAGAGCCATCGAGCCGCGGCCTCCACTCTCAGTCGGAGGGACGAGGCGTTGATGGAGGAAGAGTGCTGCGGTCACCGTAGAAACCCAGGACATGGAGAGAGAAGATGGAGTTTCCCTGTGAGGCTGCGGGCAGGGTGCCGGAAAACATACAGGGAACAATCAATGTGGACCTCAGCTGGCAAAGCAATCAACCTCACTGTGTGCGTCGTGTGTGCGTTTGTGTGTGCGTGCCACATTGGCTGTGTATTTATAGTTTTTACTTTAAACGTCCAGAAAAACACATCCATTCACTTCATCGACCCCCCCCATCCTAAACCACTCAGCAGTCAGCAGGGGGTCGGCAACCTTTGAACCCGTTGGAGATGGGTGTTCTGCAAACACACGCGCGCACACACACACACACACACACACACACACTCACACTCCACTCCACAAAGGGACATTGTCAACCTCCTCATGTAATATAAACACCCTCTTTATGATGACCAATCGTTATGCCCACTGACCTGTGAATTCATTTCCCACAGCCACCACACACACACACACACTTACACACTTGTGTGTGCGTGTGTGTACACACACACACCCTTATTTGGATACGTACGACAGATGCACGCATTGCACATGCTCACACAAAACCAGGTACCGCCTGGTTTCCATGGTAACATCTCATGCACATACTGTACAGCACACACACGCACGCACGCATGCACACGCACACACACACACACACACACACACACACACACACACACACACACACACACACACACACACACACACACACACACTACCCTTAACCTTTATGTAATTAGCTTTCAGTGAATCCACTCCTCTGTACAGGATTAAAGAAACCACGGATCAATGCATATCAACATGTAACTGTGTGTGTGTGTGTGTGTGTCTGTGTGTGTGTGTGCATGCATGCATTCATGTGCGTGTGTGTGGGTAGGAGCATAGGAGGGAATTTGTTTTGACATCAATTTAGAACAACTGTGCTCGGCAGGGATTAGCTGTCTGACACAGAGGCTAGCAGGCTACGTTCACAGGCCACAAGGGACCACACACCAAACACACACACACACACACACACTCCACACAAAACCATAACCAAACAAACACACAGAACCATACACACACACACACACACACACAAAACCATAACCAAACAAACACACAGAACCATAACCAAACAAACACACAGAACCATAAACACACACACACACACACACACACACATTCACACACAAAACCATAACCAAACAAACACACAGAACCATAAACACACACACACACACACACACACACACACAAAACCATAACCAAACAAACACACAGAACCATAAACACACACACACACACACACAAAACCATAACCAAACAAACACACAGAACCATAAACACACACACAGTGTGTGTGTGTGTGTGTGTGTGTGTGTGTGTGTGTGTGTGTGTGTGTGTATGGTACACACACAAAGAGGATATTGTTCCACTGTTGTGTTATTGGTAAAGGTGTGTTATTGGTAAAGGAAGCCAGTATTGATTACTATCGAACAAATCAGGTATTGATTGACATTCATGTCAAGCCACTCATGTCATCTGAATCACAGAATTGTTTCTATTGATTATTACGTACGTCTCCATTATGTAAATGTCCAGACAGAATAGCCACGTTTCACAAATGTGTAAGAATTGATTTAAAGGCCTGGCTGTCAAGGGGCTTTTGATTCATTTGCATAAACAACATCATTAAAATGAACAATGACGTGCAGGGTGGAAATCCCATAATGAGCATAAGATCACGGTCAATTGGATTAAGCAGGCGACATCCGCTTCAATAAATCAAAAAAAATGAATCTAAATGTTTTGAACCTCTCTTGACGTATTGATCGACTGTGGCTCTATGCAGACCCCTTCAGCCCGTGGTAGTGGTGGAGGTGTTAGTGGTGGTATTGGTGGAGGTGTTGGTGGTGGTATTGGTGGTGGTGTTGG
>NC_140276.1:1673569-1723569 GCF_964030765.1 Micromesistius poutassou | reverse complement strand
TTTGTTCTGGCTCTGGGATCCATTCCAAGACCTCTGGCCAGAGCTCCCGGACATATAATTCTAATTCTAATAGTAAGTGTTGTAATTGGTTGCTGCGCTCTTGCCTTTAAATTGTGGAAACCAAAATCAATACCTTTTTTTTGTTATGGATAGGTAGTAGGTAACAGGCAGTTGAGCTTATACCCAAATACAGAACGCTTAAAGGAAAAGTCAAGGCTATAACGATTTCACATGCATCAAGGGAGTGCTATTCCATTGTAACCTCCCTCGTCGTACCCTTGGGCTCTTCCTTTATGGATACTTTAACCAAATAGCAGAACATTCAGTGACCATGGGTCAGGACCTGAAATCGAGCCCTCTGCTGTTCAATAGCAAGGTGGGAGGGGAATTGAGGGGAAGAGGCTTAAGAGGGGGGGAGGAGTTCTTTTTAGATCGACATGAGGACATGAACCAGGGTTAATCCACAGTCCTTCTCCTCAATGCTAAGCAGCACTTGAGGCTGAATAATAATTACATCATCTCTCTTGGGATTTAAAGGTTCTTGCTATTAGATGTATTTTATTTTTTAATATGTTAAAAACCATCATCCCCATAGGCATAAGTACACAAAATAAACCCTCTAGATTGAATAATATCAACGTTTTCTCTCGTCTGAAAACGTTAAGCGGGCGAAATAAAACGCTGGGTGAGCGTGTAAGTATGGCAGTGTAGCTGAATTAATGACAAGTAATTGCTAATTAAAGACACATCTGGTTTGTATATTATACAAAACAAAGATAACAGGTTTCCCCGTGTGCATGTTAATTGTGGTAATAATAATAATATTAATACATTTTATTTGTAAAGCACTTTTCATAAAATAATCTCAAAGTGCTACAGAAACTGACAAACAAAATAACAAAACACTAAGGGCAATAACACATTAAAATCAAAGTGATAAAATACATTAATAAAAACAGCTAAAAAAGGAGTTGAAGTGCAGATTGAGATTTTGAATCAAAAATCTAAGGACAACTTAAGAACGCCTGCCTGAACAAAAACGTTTTAAGCCTGGTAGCCTGGTAGCTTCAATTAATAAAAATGACTAGCCTCAATGCTAACGCTAACAGTGTAAAACATGATCACACACTGATCGCCACAACTTACGTTCTAGGGGAGGGGCTTGTCACACATTTTTGCATTGGAATAGACAGCAGAGAAAACAATGGTCACGTTTCTAATTCTTCCTGGTGAACACTTGACCTCAGAATGCACAAATGTAGTTGAAAAACAGTTTGTGGATTTTGGTGGCAGGGACCTTTGAAGTAAAGTGAGACAATCCACAAAAGAGAATTAAGGGTGTTGAAACAACAGAAGGGCTCCTCTTCTATGATTTTCCCAAACAATTAATTTAGGATTACATGACAATGGTGCTGGTAACACAATCAAGGGAACTGCCAGGGTGATTGGACCTTACATCACTTTGACGGGACGGCGAAGAAATTGATTTACTTCTTAATTTTCTGGCTTTTACCCATGGCAAACTCTCAGTCGGCCATGATGAAAATGTGCAAAATTATTCCAAGGCTTTAAGCATGAACACACACACACGCACACGCACACACACACACACACAATAAATATTAGTATATTATAAATATTATATTATAAATATTATATAAAATATTAGTATATCTGAATGCACAGCCGTTGAAAGAGAAGGTTGCTTCCCAGATGAAGTGAGGACTAACTTGACTGACTGCTCATCTGGGTCATCTTCTAATCTTGTAATGAATCCTGTTTGTTCCATCTTCTCCAGTCAACTCTTATTCTCTCTCTCTCTCTCTCTCTCTCTCTCTCTCTCTCTCTCTCTCTCTCTCTCTCTCTCTCTCTCTCTCTCTCTCTCTCTCTCTCTCTCTCTCTCTCTGATCTGTTCTGAAATATAAATGTAGTTACGTTATTACTGTGAGAGGCCCAACGGTCTGGGCAATCAGTCTGCTGCCGGGAGGGAGGCTGAGTGACAGCCAGCCCAGCGAAAAACGCTTTAATGATAAGTCGGTTATGGAT
This sequence comes from Micromesistius poutassou, assembly GCF_964030765.1. Classification (NCBI taxonomy): domain Eukaryota; kingdom Metazoa; phylum Chordata; class Actinopteri; order Gadiformes; family Gadidae; genus Micromesistius; species Micromesistius poutassou. Next base: position 1,721,523 of record NC_140276.1, on the reverse strand, counting down.
AACTGGCAGGCCCAGTCAACCCTGCACCTCAATGAGATATATCTGAATTCACTGTACAGTGCTTGGATGGAAGTGTCTACCAAAGTAACAAAATCATAGTTAAATAGTGTAAGTTATGTCTCTGAACCATCTCCTTTCCTTTTACACCAAACCTATTTTAGTTTGGATGGCACCGTTTTGAACACAAAGCATGATGGGATTGCTGGAGTAGCGAGAGCTAGCTAGTGGTGCGTCAAAAGCGGGGGCAGGGAGCGTTGGCGTCTTAGCTTCATGCAAAGGCCCTTGGGAGATGCGGTGCGCCCAGCCATTTGATTGGACGTAGGCGATTCCGTCTGTTCCGACAAACTCCTGGTGAATTTTCATTTCCTGCTTCTGTGCGCCGAGATTAAAGATCTAGCAGGGTCAAGGTCCATGGGAATACAATCATGTTCCATGAGGGGGCGCAACATGGAACGCTTTTCAATTTAAAGAGGAGGCATCAACACCCATCAAAATTCTTCTTATTAAATCCTGGTCACATATGTTTAATATTAAGTGAAAAACTTCACTCCAGTGTGATGGGCCACACCAAGGCCAGAGCAGCAAGTTCCAGAACGAGAGAGTGATAAGTAGTGTGCATATTTTCTCTCTCTCCCTCCTAATCGGGGGGATGCCAGTAGCAGGCTCCAGTCACTCGCCGCACAGCTGTGACAGCAAGTGCACCTGATAACACCTACTGGACCTTTTTCTTTAGCACCTTCTCTCCCTCTCTTTCTCAGTTTCTCTCCCTCTCGCTCGCTCTCTCTCCCTTTCCTTCTCTCTCTGAAGATTAAAAGGGCTTCCTAGGCATGGAAGAGTACAATTACATAATGCAACATACTGATAGCACATATTCAGAAACGAATTTAAAATGGTCTAAACATAATACAAATGTAAATGTGTAAATACAGTTACAAAGTAAGGCTAAACATTTTGATAATGTGGTGACGGTCAGGATAGGGTTAGGGCTGAATCCTTCCTGAAGAGGGAGGGGTTGGAGAGACAGTGAGTGAGCGACTGAATAATTGAGTGGTTCAGTGAGTGAATGAACATGTGAACATTCACCCACTGACCCAATCACTTACCTGTAAGTGAATGGGTGAGTGAAAGAGGGGAGTGAATGAGAGGGAGGTGCAAGATAGTGAAGGAGTGTGCGGCGAGTCAGTGAGTGTATGTATGAGTGATTCAATTCAAATTCAATTCAAACAAACCTTTATTGATAACAATAAACCCGGTCATTGTACACTTGCATGCACAACGAAAGTGGGCCATCGACCAGTCCAACACATAAACACAACACACATGGGGTAGACGTGATGTGATGTGATGGAAAAATTGACATGTTGTTTAATTTTATAACTTAGGCCATGTTCTTTCCTTTCGCGTATTGTCTTGCCATCCTGCCTTTCCCCAGAGTCGACTATTTATTGACCTTTGTGCTTGATTCAGCCACCTCACAAGTGAGCGATGTCGTCAAAATGTTATCCCATGTGCTCTGGTCAACTGTCCCACTTTCCTCCTCAGAATCAATACCCTTGTGCTGTGGTCAGCGGTCCCACCTTCCCTTCTCTATGGGTGGGTAGCCGGCCAACCTTCCTTAGAATCAACCAATAATGTAACCTTTGTACTTGGGTAAACGGGTCACAAGGGAGAAGACATCCTCTCAGGCTCCTCTTCTGCTTGATAAGAACACAGGCAACTCTTGGAGTGTCTTGGGGAAACATTACTTGATTTGATTCTTGACATCTGCAATGTGGGGAGGATCTGAAACGGTATAAATAACTCAACCTTTTTTTTTTGTCAACCTGTATTCTGGACTCACTCTGCTAGAGAGGAGTCTAATGTATGCATGCATTAAACCTAGGATAATTGTATTCCAAGTATTGTGTGATTTTTTGCATTGAGAAATCTCATCTGTCCTAGACACAATATCTGTTAAAGGAAATTGCCACGACAGTGACTAGAATTTCTAAACAAGTTTGCCTTTACTTCTTTAAAAAAATATATATAAACTCATAAAGTCCCTATGGCTGAAAGCTTCCCTGCAGTCTGTTCAGTACAGATACAACATAATCAGCGGACAGCACTGCACTCCCCGCCACTCTGACACTGCACAGAGCTGACACAAAATGTTCCTTCCCCCCCAAAGATGAAATGGTTCTGCTCACAAAGAAAGCTTGTCTCAGAGAGAGATGCTGACAGCGCACTCAACACGATAGCCCTTCTTTTCAGAGACCATCACGTTTTAGGGAGAATTCAAGTCTCAAGAGAATTTATTTCATATCCAGGCAAGTCCAAGATGTTCTCCGGCCTCATCCCAGTCCTGGGATAAGATCACCACACCACAGTGAGAGTGAGTGATCAATAATGACAGAGAAAGACATTTAAATTGAAAAAAACATAAAAATATGTTTTTTCTCATGCATTACTAGCAACGGTGCCTTTGTAGGGATCGTACACAGAGTGATTTTTTTCGAGGGTGTGTGTGAAATGTAAATAGGACACACTGCATTGGCCATTCAAATTAAATATTCTGTTTCAAAGGCCCTCCTTTGAAGTGAAAGAGGAGGTTAAATGATAGGTCGGCGGTAATTCGTTTCACCAATGAAACAGTTTTCTGTTTTTTGTACCACAATGTGTTAGTCCAACAATGACTAACACATATATAGCATAGCCAGGCAATATAAATGTTGTTTCCTTTTGAACGAAATGTCATCATAAAAAGGTAAATGGCTGCAGACGGCAATAAATCTATGTGTTGTCAGCGAAGAACCGATCAATTCTTCCACCGCTCTCTCTCTCTCTCGCTCTCTTTCATGTACACATATACAACACACACACACACACTAACAAACCACTCTTTATTGAAACAAATCAACAAATCAATAAGAAGACACTGAGCTGCCAAACTGATCCTCTTTGAAAACCATATAGTGCATGTACTACGCAACATCGACAACACAGGCGGCGGAGAACACAGCCAAAGCGAAGGAACAGGGGGGGCCGTCCTGCTTCTGTGAGAGCAGACCTGCTGGGCTTTCTATTCTAAACAAGGAGGCTGCATCAAAGAGACAGAGCCCAGAAGATGAAAGACCAAACACCGGGGGCCCTCCTGTCTGTCTGTCTGTCTGTCTGTCTCTTGTCTGACTGTCCACCACCACACACCCGCCTCTACTCCCAGCTGAAACAACGTCCACAGCTGTTTGTCTCTCTATTGTTGTGCGTGTTCCACCATCGTCCCCGCTAATTAGCAATTAGCTAACTCGTGTTATCCTACCCACGCATGGGCAAACCACGTCATTGATAGCATTTGGCTTAATAGATACTGCTACTGCCGCTACGCTGCTCTGACACAGGGCACATGTGGGTAATCCAATTGGGGAGTCTGGCTTGCGTTGCGAACTAGGGGTGTGCACGAGATATTGAAATTGCATTTATGTTGTGGACAGATGAGTCTGTTGGCTGTGGAGCTGTGGCGGTTTTCAATTTAGATTTTGCTTAAGACTGCAATGCAACGTTCAAGTTTCATTGGCCAGTTGCCCCGTCTCTCACATGCAAGTGTGAGTGCAGCCGGTCCACTAAACGAACATACCCTACAGAGCATACCACGTGACTTGTGTGCATGCTTAGACAGAGTGAGTTTGAAGAGAGAGAAAAAGAGGGCCGGGGTTCCCCACTAATATTGTAATTAGTGGGGCTGCACCACCATGTAAGTAATTATAAAAAACGGGGCAGGTAGATAGTGGAGTTAAATGTGTTGATTTTTCCCATAATATTTCTGAAATGGCTAAACTGGTCCAAAATTGGATTCATGGTAATGATACAAAAGTACAAATCGCATCACATGCTGTGTGGAGGAAGTCAGAAGGGTTTCAGATCCACTCTTGTGGATCCAAGTCCTATTCAAGCCCTTTCTCAATCTCAATCAGAGTCTTAGCTATGTTCCAGCCTGTGTATTAGTAGGTAGAACTCTTTGATATATTTATGTTAAAATATTGTAATAAATACCCCTAACCACTCTGAGGATAAGGCTGGCCAACAAACATCGACGTACCCTTGCAACCACCTCACTGTCAGAGAGCATTAAGTAAACGCAGACAAATAACGAAAAAACGTCAGAGCAGTTGTCAGATGGAGGCTTAGCTCTGACATGCAGCATCCCTTCCCCTCTCTCCCTCCCTCCCTTCACATCTCACCCCCTCGTTATTGGCACTCTGAGGCTTTTTGGACGGCTAACTCTCCCTCGATCCGACTCCTGAGTGTAATAATAATCTATTTTTTATCAGTCATAATCAACCTCTTTAGAAAGAAGACTCCAACTTCTGGGAGACTTGTATATAGTCGGCCTGTTTGCCAGGTTTGATAGGATTGCTACAGCTTTAGACTTCAACTGATTTCTTTAGATTTTCCCAGCTTCGCTTCAACCAATGTTTCCATGTTCCATGTTTCCCCAAATTCCACCTCCCAGCGGTATTCATCTTGGACTTAAAACCAGGACCTTACCCAAGGGTTCGGCCTCACAACTGCATCACCTCTTATCTCGAGCTGATGAGTCTGTCATTAATAAGATTAGAGCCAATAGGGAGAAGGAACTACAGACTACCTACTCTCTGATGGTTTGAGGTAGGAGGCCCTGGAGACTCATCCTCCATGTGCCATGCTGAGCCTCATACCGTTTCAAGACCTTCATGGACTCTTTGATAGCATGGCTTCACTTTAAAGAGGACCCAGGTCAATTGGATGAAGGATGTGATAGATGCTCACAGGCACTCTGCGATCTGACTCGCATGTTCCGGCCATGCCTCAAATTGTCTGGCTTCAGGCAATGATTTTTTGATGCGGTCTTTAAAATTACATTTCCGTAAAATCGTAGCGAATCTTCCTGCAGCACAAATTGATGAATGGCGTGGCATGAAAAACTGGTTAGTTCAAGTTGGAATATTTGAATGTTTCCGCAAATTTCACTTGATGCTTTGTAGTGACAGCCGTTTGCGGAGTCCCGAAGCTCTATGATATATATATATATATATATATATATATGATGCATACCTAAATGACGGCATTGGGTTCTCTGACGTCTCTGGTACTTTCACAACAAGTAAAGCCTCGCAATTGTGATTATCTCGGCCATGGCTGAGGAAGAATTGGCAGAAAGAAACTCTGGCGTTCACAAGATAGCCCCTCCTCCTCAGATATTCTTCAAAACACTCGTGCCAGCAAACTTGTGAGGGTAGAATATTCGCTTCGCTTTTGGTGTGAACACAGTTAGATGTTCCTATAATGGGTTTCACTCAAATCTGAAAGGTCTCGGGAAGTGTGACCGTAATGGCTCACTTTGTGCTTGGTGCCTGTTTGGACTGTGTATCATATTCTTCTTTTAGGAAAATACATTATTCTAAAAGAATATCGACATTGCAACAAACATGAGAAATATTGCAATCTCATATTTTGTCAATATCGTGTAGCACTAGCGGAAACAGGTTTCCGTGAGAAAGCGGTTAAATACAAGCACCAATGCGTGCACACCCCACACATGAGTGGACTCCCAAGGACCAAACGGGCTGCTGGTTATCAACTCAAGGAGTAGAAGGGATGAATTGAAACAGCATCTAATGCTCATTGGTTTTCCCCTGGTGTGTTCGGCCTAGCCGGATCCGGTGCCCTTGCTTCCCTGTGTATCCACATATTCAACAGCCAAGCTTTGACTCTAATGTGGAAGAAGCCAAGGCAGGCAAGCAGAGCACTTAAGAGGGATTCTGGTCGGAACCAGAAGCACGTCGCTTGTTGAAGATGCGTCTTTAAAAAAAGAAAGACTCAACATCTGCGCGGATCTAATTATTTAAATGTACTGACTTGTTAAGTGCAATTGTGTGTCTACAGGGGCCATTAACAGATTGTGGCATCTTCCAATGCATCTTACTCTGCACTAGACTATCTGTACGGCAGTGTATGGTGGGCAAACAAAACAACATCATATTGATTAAATTATGCAAATTAATTTATTCAGATGGGGTTCAAACTGCAGGCCTGCTACACATGGTAATGCAAAGCGCTAGGCAAGCGTTTGTGACTGCTCAGTAGCCTCTGTGTACGACACTTATTAGTATAAATTATACAGTTTTAATCGCTAATCTCTTATCTAAATAGAGTCACAATACATTTTGGACAAATGTTGATAGCCGCCTAATTAGTATGTCAAAATATACAGAACTAAGTAATTCATTGCAGTGAATTGAAGCTACTGAATGAATCAAACAAACTATAAGCAAATACAGTTTTAACATTGGTAAATTCTTCTTTGCTTCCTGTACCTACTGTACCGAGGTACATACATTTATTACACGTTTGACTTTTATGTACTTTGTTTTTTTATCCTAATTTTATCAATCACTTTGAACCTGCTGTTTGGATGCCTACCAACATTTACACATACCATGTGTATAAACATTGCTAACATGGAAGCCCTTTGATCACAACAAACTTTCAATGTAAATCCTGATTCCAGGTGTCTTTCTATATGGGTTGGACTAGCCCTCAGCTACCACATCGCTACCTGACAGCAACACGAAATGGTGGAAGGAAACACCTATAACCATATACAGTATAGTTATCACCTGACCTCAAGTACCAGAAAGCATTAGAGGAGCACCGTGATTTCATGATTGCCATCTTGGCTTTGAGAAGCACCAGATGCTTTACCTCTAACAGTATTATTACGGTCGTGGTATTCAGGCAATGTGCTGGGTTGTGCCGTTTCTTCAAAGGCCCAACACATTACATCCTAATCCTCCTCAATTATGTTTTCTCTCTCTCTCTCTCTCTCTCTCTCTCTCTCTCTCTCTCTCTCTCTCTCTCTCTCTCTCTCTCTCTCTCTCTCTCTCTCTCTCTCTCTCTCTCTCTCTCTCTCTCTCTCTCTCTCTCTCTCTCTCTCTCTCTCTCTCTCTCTCTCTCATATGGGGGGAGGGGGTTGTGATTGAATGGTAGCGAACAGGACATAATTAATATGGGCTGCTTATCATTTTAGCTACGGAGAACGCTAACAAACGTAGTCAGTTCTAATCAACGTTTCAGTTAGGTAGCGTGGTGACGGCAGTGCATTGCGTAAACATGCCATTTCCTGATTTTTCGTATTTTCTGATTGAACGTTTACATTGACAAATGCATTGGCACATCACACACCAAGTTGACAATGATGTGATGCAATATGCGTCGTGTTTCTCAATATCAGTCTAGAATACAACAGAATAAAAACACATGAACTAAGTGCATTCAACGACCCAACTCACGTCTGTTGGTGTTGCCTCAGGGTCCCGGGGTTCAGGTCGGCGTCCGCGTCCGCGTGCTGCTGAACGGAGTAGTGGTTCCCGTAGTCTGTAGGGTCCTGGGTCCGCGTGAACCTCTGTCCCCGGTGCTGAAAACGGCCGGGGAACGGGTCGACATCCCGAGCGCCTTCCACCATGGCGAGCCTTGCGTCCTGCCGCCGCGCGCGAGAGAACGACTCGGGGTCCCTCGAGCGGCGGTGGAACTTTGGCGAGGTCGTGGTCGGCGCCGGTGGGTCCCCGAGTGAGGGAGACGGACGGTGGTGGACGGTCTCCTGAGACGTCAGGTAGGACGACTCCGGGTCACAGAGAAGTAGTGGAGAGGTGGAGGAGAAGAGGTCCAAGGGCCCGGGTGAGGGCGGAGGGGATCCTCCGGGGGGAACGCCGGGTGACCCAGGCGGCGATGGAGACTCGGTTACCTCGGGGAGCTGCCCTCGCGCCGTGCCGCCGTCGCTTTCTTCTCCTTCGTCAGCCATCGTGAGAGTTCGTCGATAGCATAGACGTTTGGATAATGAACGACCCCTAGCTATGTTGTGAAGACATTTAGAGAGGACGCTAAAAGTTGCGCCGTCCAAGTTCCCCCCTCGGCCGCGCAGCACCTGCGAGTCCTGCGCTCGAGGATAGAAGACCTCCGAGTGCGCGCGCAACACGTTTTCTCCCCACAGAAAATCGCGAATATATATATATATTTTTAAATCGGTTGGCTACGTGTTGTTTAGGATTTTAATTGGAATAAAGGGAGAAAAATAAAAAAGTCTTCTTTATACGCTTTTTTTCATCAACTTGGTCAACTATCTCTGTGTCTGTGGAATAACCTATATCTTGGAATATAGGAAAAGCTACAGTTTTATGCATGTGTGTATATCCTATATGCTGAATCGAAATAGTCAAGATTGTCTAGAGAGCACTTCCTCACACACACGCAAACAAAACATACTAAGACTGACAGACTAACAAAAAGTGTGAGCAGCTGAATTTAAGATATAAATAAAAAGTGAGAAACTAACAGGGATTAATGAACGTTACAGGATAATGTATCTCTATGTGTTTGTCTGTCTGTGTGTGTGTTTTACAATAATACAGTGAGACACACAAATACATGCGCTTTCAACACACACACACACACACACACACACACACACACACACACACACACACACACACACACACACACACACTCACACACACTATAGAGTGAAGTTGTCAGCCCATTAACCGTCAAAGAACTCGGTGGCACTAAGTCCTTCTGAGCGAGGACTGGTGTGATAAGAAACACGTTCATGTTCAAGCTTCATTTCTGTACCGCACAACGTGTTAGGGGGAGGAGAAGGTGTAAAGAGCCTTCGGGTTTGGGCATGGAGGCGGAAGACAGCGGTGGGGGGGGGGGGGGGGGGGGGGAGCAGAGTGGGGAGACAGACTGGTGAGTAGCAAGACAATAATGCCTGCTCTGCTCTTAACCAGCGCTTTGTTCAAAAACAGGACGAGAAGACCATTTTCACAGGAAAGAGCAGTTGTAGCTCCTACCGCTATTTACCACTCAGCTCCCTTTATGCCAGGGCAGAGAAATACATACGTCATGCACAAAAAGGGTACCCCAAACTTAACCCTTCCCCGTTCAGTGAAAACATGAAGGGTCAGGAGAAGCTGCATATAAACAAAAGAACATAAGATTCTCTTCCTTCCTTCCATTCCTCTGCTCTTAAACATAAGAGCAGAGGAAAATCTCTGTCGCAATGGCAAATGCTCAGGTTCTGGTGGAGTTGGGTCGCCACCTGACACTGCCCACAGAGCACTCCGTAAAATTGTGAGCACACCAGAATATGTGACCTTCGGTGCGGTCGAGTCCCACGGAGACACGGCAGCAGTCTTTTTGGGTCCCGGGAGGAAAAGGTTTTCAGAATCCCTGCGCTAGAGCGAGCCAAGTCAGGGAGACGTATCCCAACGCTTTCAAATTCACCTCGTATGATGTTCAATAACGATCAGCACAGCCTCCAGGGACGGGATTAGGTGCTATCATGGGATCCTTTAAGACTGAAACAGACCAGGACGCACAATCAATCAATGGGGAAAGTAAGAGAGATTCTTCTAGCGAGAGAGTGAAGTGCCCCGCTCTGCCAGATTTCAGCTCGTCTGCCATCAGACATTATACATAAATCTAAAGTCTAATTTGTGAGACCATCTCTTCAATCGCAGAAATGCTCCCCTTCCCTTGACACTTCAAGGTGGACATGACCGACAAACTATTACTCTATTATAAATAAGGGCTGCAACGGTTATTTTCAAGGTCGATGAGTGTGAAAAATATTTTTTGATTAATGATTTAAGCAGCCAAGAAAACACAATCAATACTTGTTGATGATGAATGAATGATCTAACATTCTAATCTAACATTTTACAATATTTTCCCGAAGCATTAAGCAGTAAATGTCAGGTATTTGTAGACTAGCTAAATGACTTAAACAATTCAATGATTATCTGAATTTGTTACGCTTATGTAGATCGACTAATCGATTAACAGATCAATCGTATCAGCCCTCATATAAAATAACAACAAAAGCCTCAACAACAAAACAAAACAAAAATGCCCCATTTCCTGCACCATGATTACCATGATTATAGAAACAAAACTAAACTCCTGATTGCTTTCAAAGTGGAATGAATAGGACTTGGAAGACTCAAAGCGGCAGCTGCTGGGTAAAGCTGAGGCTGTAGACAGTGGCCCGGCATCAAAGTGACGATTCCTCCAGACACACTAGGAAGCCAGCATAACGCTCCCTTGTAGTAACAGGCTGTGGCAGCCTGTAGTAACAGACTGTTTGCCTGAAAATAAATAATTAATACCCCGCAAACAACTCAAAGAACAGCTTCGTCATGCTCAGCCAGAAGGCAAATCCAAAATGTGAATGTTTAATTTGGCTTGATTCTGTCGGATCCCCGTTGGATGGAACAGAGAAGGATGGAGGGTAAACAACTCTTAATGTTTGGTAGGTTTTGTAACTAGCTAGCACCATTAGTTGTAATCCAATGATTCCACTCCAGGTATCAAACACTGGTAGGACGGAGCTGGTGGGGATGACTGGTCCAGCCAGGAGGTGAAAGCCGATCTCACTATATTTACTCTGTCTCTCTTTTGCTTTGTAAGTGCAAGCGACTTTGTGCTGAACTTTTAGTACAGAAGTAAATGTCGGCGTAGCCTCCATCCACCATGCATATTTTATAAGTGTGGAAAACGGAGGGAGTCGGGAAAGTGTTTAAAACTTAGATCTGTTTGCTGGGGTTTGATAAATGGCTTGTGACATAGCACTTAATTAAGTTTAGTGCTAGCTGGCAGCAAATTACATAGAAGCTATGTGCACCGTGTGTGTGTGTGTGTGTGTGTGTGTGTGTGTGTGTGTGTGTGTGTGTGTGTGTGTGCGCGTGTGTGTGTGCGTGTGTATATCTATTTCTCCCCGTTTTTTATGTTTTAATCTACACTTTATTATAATGTTCCCTTCTATGCCCCGAACAGACGCTCTAAAATCCCTCTTAAAGCTCAAAAGTTACTGGTGGAGCTGGCTCCAACCCATTCACATACACACACACACACTGTGAGAATTAAACACACAAATCACACACAAATTTAAAAAAACATACATTTCAATGAATAACCTTTAACCATGCATTACAAAGCATTTTATGCACTTGATGCTCAAGTTGTGTCGTTAAGTCGGACCGTACTGGAAGTGACATAACAGGTCAGTCATTACTCCTCCACTTACTTCTGAGCCCACCTTGGAGAGTTCCACAGGTGTCACGCCTTGACTACACACCTTGGCTACAGACTAGGACAGGGACTATGACAGGGAGAGGAAATAAAATGAGGAACCAAAGTCAAAATACAAAACAGGTCATGAGCTTGTTATTGTGTGACCAGAGGCGAAGTGTGTGTGTGTGTGTGTGTGTTATGGCAAACTTAATTCAATCACTGCCTCAGCGAATTCTCTTGTTGCCAATACATAATGTCCATCCCCCCCCCCCCCCCTAGTGAGTCAGCCGGGGGAAATTGGTGACGGTACATGTTGGAGTATTGGATCCTATTTCTTTGTTCCGTATGTGATTACTGCGGTAAAAGTCTCGTTAGCCTGACGAGCCTGATGAGATACTGTAGGTATTATAGACTGTACTGTTTTAGCGTTTGGCTCCTGCTGAAACAGTAGATAGCTGATGAAAGGACTGAATCCTTTCATCAGGACTGAATAATTACCTAATTACTTGAATTTAATGAATCAAGCAGTAAAGTATGATACTGGTGAAATTTGTAACTAATAGGGCCCTCATGCGTCATTGATGCCAGTGCCAGATGATTTCAAACTTGTGATCTCGTGGTTTTTATTAATTCCTAAATTCAATACAAATTAATATTTTAATAATAAATAAACAATTTCAAAAAGGCCATTTTGAAGTATGTGCATTTAAATCATTAACACTCCCAGACATGGCTACCACGTATATTTAATTCAATAAAACACGCGCAGAATGAAAATGAAACAGGCAGGCAGGCAGCGCAATCAGAAAATCTTCACCCCCCTGGAATACACCTTCATTCCATATTAATTTGCAATTATGTATTTTCCGCTCTGCTGATTTAAATTCATGAAAAGTAGACCCTTTCTGGTGCACTGAAGATCCCTGTGGATGTATCTTTTCCCTACGTGGTACCTATAGTTATTACACCTTTTACTGTTCATGTTAGCAGTCCGGAACCAATCTTGAAAAATCAGGCATGACGACGACCCAAGAGAAGAATGGAAGCCCGGATCAGTCAGGGTTCCGTCCGTGGGATGGTGTATGAAAGATGCGGCCATCGACGTCTTCAATGGGTCTGGTCCGTCCTTCGTTCTGCCAGCACTGTAAGAAATGTTTCAGGTAATGGGATTTAGATTCCACAGGGAGCGCAGAGGAGACATTTTGTGTACATACCAGACACACGGTGGTACAAACTTACGCACACCGGCCCACCGACCCACCCACACACCCACACACACACACACACACACACACACACACACACACACACACACACACACACACACACACACACACACACACACTTTGGATTAACCTGGTCCCTAGTGGCAGATTATTTAAGGAGCCTAGAGTTTTACAGATTTTGTTCTCCCTCATTAGGAACATCTCAGAAACAGGTGATAGAATAGGCTTAAGACAAGCTCCCCCCCCCCCCATCTATTTTCTTACCATTCATCGTTACTAGACACATAGAATCAAGTAGGCTATGGCCTTCCTCCTCATTGTACATGCAAAGAATACAACATGGTTGAAAAACATATTATTGTGTACTATGATTCTTTCCATTCCAGATAGTGTGGGAGAATTTTCCTATAACTAGAGGGACTGTAATTATTATCTTGTCTTATATGCAAGTTAAGCATGGAAAAACAGAGTCTTCTGAAGAGTCTATTGCTTCTTAAAAAGAAAATCCGATGTTCTGTGCCAGTATATTCCTTGTACAATAGAATTCTTCTGATGAGGTCGAGACAACCCAATGGTGAACTGGACGTTCCCTGATGGATAAGGGGAGGTGAAGTTAAAGGAGTAGGAAAACTGGGTGAAAGTTGTACTTGAAGACCATAAACATACCGGTAAGAAACGGAAGTTGGTTGATGTTGAAGCCATGCATTGGCATTGTTTGAAAAACAACCCTGGCCCTTTACGAGTTGTACTTTCCACAGCAATAGTCCGTTCCCCTCAAAGGCTATTAAATCTTCCCAGGGGTGAATATGTGCCGGCCAAGGACTGTGCATACATTGCATTATCCCAACGCCAAAGCAATTACAGAAACACACAAAACACTCTGTCTTGTATTGTATCATTACCCCTCGTGTACTGTGTCTCTGTATTATGTTTAAACGTGTGCCCCGTTGTCTGTGAAAACGAATTTCCTCTGTGCCGACAATAAATTGCTATCTATTACCAGAACTGCCGGGATTACGTTTTACCAAATCCCGGATCCACAGCAAAGGCGCATTGGTTCACACTGTGACGTTTGGCAGGGAGGAGGGGGAGGGTGGGACTGGAGCGGTGGGAGACGGATTGTTCTTGTATATATGATTTGTTTGCGGATAAACTGCTGTTGGCCACCGCCAGCGTAATGTTTTGGTGGCCCGCCGTAGCTTTGCCTCTGCTCGCTGAAGTGCTGACTGTGACACTGTTTACCCCAGCAGGGAAACTGGGGGGACCGAAATTCAGAAACCTTCCATTAGTTGACTATTAGCATATAAACGCAGGGCACTGGCATCGCGGAAGGGAAGCCTTCCCATGTCAGAAGAAGCCACCGTCTATTCATTTTGAAAGTAACGAAAGATTTTATGGTTTAATGCTTTACAGCTTAAGGGATTCTACGCCGTTGTTACCATGACAATACTGTTTGTTGGAAGCAGGATGTATGTCTTTGTTTTGTTTGATGTTAAGAGCCATGTCAAGAGGTAGTCGTAAAAAAGTGACAGATGTTCTGGAAAGAGGGAATTACGATACAAACACACAACCATTAACGTTCCCATTTTGCAGCACTGCCAGTGAACATTGAGACGTGAATGTAATGTTGGAATAAATCATGACGGGCTGTTATAGTACATAAAGTAGGATGAGGGTGGTAATTGAGTTTATTGTCTTTACCAGGACACTACAGAATGTTTTATTCTGCCTTCATTTTCTTTTCATCTTATAGGTTTTTTATTGACTTTAATAAGCAGAAAATCTAATATTAATTTGCGGTGCTTCGGGCATATGGTTTTTGCACTGTCAAGGAACCATCTGGTCGATGGTCGTTGTTTTTGACTGCTGTTTTTTTGGCGCACTGATTCTGAACTGTTTAACACACTTCACTTGCAATATTCATGAACATTCACATGTTCAAAGGTTTTGGTATAATGTTGATATCATGACTTGTGCCCTGTCCCAATTCTTCCCCTTCCCCTAGATTTAAGGGGTAGGGTGTCCCAATACTTAGGGGGAGTGCTGTTTTTCCCAAAATCAACCCTTAAACACTAGCCAGCTCGCGAGCTGACTTGCAGCTAAGGGCACTCAAAGCAAGTGGTCTTGTTAAGGGGAGAGAAAAGGGACTGGGCCTTAGTCCCCTTGGTATTCTCCAAAATGCAGGCCAATGTCACTGCCAGGCTTGTGTTGGCAGGTGCCCACCACACACACACACACACACACACACACACACACACACACACACACACACACACACACACACACACACACACACACACACACACACACTCTTGTTTGGCAGCAGAACAAAGTGACAACACAAAAGCTCGTAATCGTTGGCACCATCATATGTTCTCTGACACATAAACTGGTTTAGATATCCAAAAAATAACACTTAGAGTAGTTATTTTTGTTAAAAGCGCTGATCAATACATAAACAGAGCGAACAGCAAACCAAAAGAAGGAGAACAAAAATAGCAGGTATAAAAGGGTATCAAATATTAATATCGTGTCAGAATGGTTTTAGGGGAAAAAGTTTCAGAAGTGATCTTTTAATTAAAAGTGGCAACAGCACAGTGGAAGAAGAGGTGGAAGAAGATAACGAAGGTGGCCTGTTCCTCAGCAGAGCAGCAGAGCATAGCGTCTGTGTTTGTGGCTCTTCTGCATTCATTAAAGCAAAACTTTGGGAGACTTTTGCCACAGTGTTGGCCCATGCTATCTCCTTTGATAACCTCTTTCAAAGTGTCTCGTCTCTTTGCTGATAAAGCACCATTACTAGTTGCATAGCGAGATAGGATCTGTATTGCAGTTGGTGATGCTAGAACAAGAATAACAAATAATATACACAAAAAAGAAAAATTATAAATATAGACACAAATATACATATACATATATATATATATATATATATATATATATATACACACAGCAAGAGACAGAGAGAGAGTGAGAGACATGGAGAGTAGCAGCTGTGGATTTGGGTGTGTGAATATGTGTGTTTGTCTGAGGACCCCCCTGAATAGACAGAAAGGCAGGTAATGCTGACTTCAGGTAATTGGTATCAGGTGCTCATCCATGGACAGCATCATGGCTTTCATTTCCTGTCCAACACACAAACACCTTAAGGGACATACCTGAAGACACAAACACAGACACACACACACTTAGTTCAAACACACATGCGTTTCTCCTTTTCCTTCTTCATCATCATGTGTCACCTTTACCATTCTCACTTTCCATTGCTCTGCCTCCAACCTCATCAGCCCTTCTCCGTCCGTCACATTCTCCACAAATACGTGTCAGCTCATAGCCTCTTTCCTCCACCCCAGATAGACTGGAGATCCTTGTAGCCAATAAAGAAAGAGGAAGGGAGAGCGAGCGAGAGAAAGAGAGCGATAGAGAGAGTGATTCAGTGGTTTGAAGATTCAGGCACAGAGCTGGTGCATTGTGTAAAATATGGATGGACTTTCCTCCTCCTGCTCCAAGAAAGTGAGTGTGCGTATGCTGCCTATAGAGTTACGGTTATGGCCCACAGAGCCAAGGATAGCTAGAATGAAAATGAGATGTTGGCCCAGGAAAGGAGTAGAGAAATGGAGTGATACCAATCAAAAGCAATGAGAGTTGCAGTATATGTATGTTTTCTTCCCTGGTTTGTAGAGGAATGCATAGCAACAAACAAATAGTAGGCTTGTCTCTCATCCGTGTAACAACCAAGCCACAGAGCCTTCCCAAGGTGAACGGAACCAGATGAGACCCAAATGGGGAGTCCAGCACCTTTTTCTCAATTCTTCCATTACATGGGCAATGTATTTCCTCTCTGGAGAAGAAGCACCATTTTCTCACAGCAAGGCATCGCGGTTATTCCCCTCGTCTACTGGATGGATGGATCGATCTCATCATGTATTTCTTCCCTTTCATTCCCCCCCCCCTCATGCAAAGCATTAGCAAGGGGGGTTGAACAGAGCGACTTGCATGCAAGTCAAAAACAAGAGGGAGCTGCAAATTGCTCTTGAAAAGCACAGTCCGAGAGTCTGACGTTTTTCAAGTCAATTGAAAAACGACGTTTTCACAGAGTCTGGTTGGCTGGATGGATGGATGGGGAAGTTTTAGAGAGAGAGAATTAATTGACATTTTGACCCATCTCCCTCAGTGGGAGATGGGAGAGGCGCAAGGAGATGGCTGTGAATTTGCCGGGCTTATCTCGCAGAGCACATGTACAGCGGGCACTCAAATGTGCCATAGGATAGCTCGCTCTCGCTCTTTCATTTTCTTTATCTTTAGTTTGCCTTGTCTCACTGTTTCCCCATACCCCCCCCCCCCTCTCCATCACACTCTCTCCCTCGCTCCCCTTCCTGTGTAGATACCAGCCCCTCAGCACAGTCACTCAGTGGCCTCCTTCACTATGTGCAAAGTGAGAAACCTAAATGGACAAAAAAGGGGCTGCAAAATCAACCCGTCGCATCTGTCTCTCCCGGGTCACCTAAACGTCCATTAGCAATACAATCCATCAAGATGACTGTCTTGTACCAATTCTGCCCAAGACATTTACGCGAAAACAATGGAAATACAGCACTTTGGTCTTTTGGAATAAATGTGCAGTCAGTCAGTACGCAGTTTGTGGACAAAATAACAGTGCATCACCTTAGAAGTACTACAAAATGTCTTCACAAAAGACCAAGACCGTTGGTAACAGAAGTTTCAGGGAAGACCGTTTGATCACCTGGAGCATTTGCCTTTGTGTGTTTGCATGAGTACATGCGTGTGATTTTGAATTAATCTTCACTCCAACCATTTAAAAGTCAACACGACAAAGAAAAAAGGGCAATTTTCCAATTATCTGACGCTGGTAATGACCCTCTAAACACACATTGCATCTGCAGCATAAATGGAATTTATTTTAAATCATTGATTCAATAATTATGTTGCACTTAATAATCCTTTTGATTCATGAAATTATGGTAAATTACTTTACAGTATGGTTTGTGAGGAGTGCTCTGTGTTGCAATTCATACAATACAATAAATATTAATAGAAATACAGTTCAACCAAATTATTATCACAACTACATCAATAACAACCACCAGCTCATAACAAGAAGGAATAAGCAGTGTTGCACTTTTTGCATTCAAGAACAATTGCACTGATGTTGTTGCTATTTATTGTCTCACTCAGAAAACATCTTGAAAACGGCAAAATGGAAGCAGAGAAAGAGAGGAAATGAAGAAGTGAGAAGGTAAAATGTTGTAAAGAATAGCTATTTTCAAGCCCACACACACAGACACACACAGTATTTACAGGATGTCTATTGGTTGACTGAGCAGAGTGGAGCATAACAACTCCAGGTATTGGATCCAGCAGTAGGTCTGAGCCACTGACATTTCAACACACACAAACAGTAGGACCCTTAGACACACACAAACAGCAACACACCCTACACAGCACTTGAATAGCAACCATTATGTAGAAAAAACACAGTAGTTGCTGTATATGCTTGCATGTTCAGAAAATTGAATAATGGCCCTTGGTCGTAAACAAGCACATGGATATATACGATAACTGGGGGGCGGGGGGATCTGAACAAAAATGTAGCTCATTGCTCCACATGTTTGAAATACATATATCCCGTCATTTTGGTTATTTCTCAAACAGAATATAGCCTACCCCGATTCTAGTCCCTCATAAACCCCAAATAAGCATGATAAAAAGCCACAAGCAGTTTAACTGACTAACTTAACATCATATACCAGTGAACAAATATTATAACAAAATATAGATTTCTCACAACAAATGAGAAAAAAACATTTTAATGTCACATTTATATAAAAAAAGAGTATTGTCCACTGAGAATAATATGCCATTTTGTTTGTTTTTGCTGACTAACTTGATTCATGTGACGTGGCCGCAGGCCTATAGAAAAGAATAGACCAAAAAGACATCTCAATGTTAGAGCCATTATTGTGAAACTACTACATTCCCCTCTGTGGACCAACGTAGTTAAACAAAATTTTGGTGTGAGAGTGTTCAAATAAAATTCTATCTGTTAAGGTTATGCTCCACTAAACCGCAGAAGGAGCGTCCCTGAATCCGAATAATGGGTCCTAAAAAATGACCAGTACATTTTTTATCAAGTTCTGTATTTTACTCTATTATATAGTATTCGTTGGGTTGGTTGTTTTCCTTTTCAGTGTAGTTATTGAATTGCCTCCCAACATTTGATCACATTGTTGTATCCTGATGAGTATGGTGGCGTTTATATTTATTTGTACGACAACATAAGCTCACAACTTGTAAGCTACTGAGCAAGCTGTAGCAATCAGTGACAAGCATTAGGGGAGGGAAATATACCACGCAGTGAGAAAGTGGTTTAGAGTCATTTCAAAGTTTTCCAACTATTGCTACAGAGGTCTCGGTAACAGAAAAACTTTTTTACTTAATGTTAGCAAATTATTGCAATTTGAATGTTTGGCATGAGAATAAAGGGCTTTATTTCTCACAGCTGATTTAGCTAGGACATTTCCTAGTCTTCCAGTACAGCGATGAACAAAACAACGTTTAGAAGTCGATGGAAACTCATTAGTGGCATCTCCCCTAGAGCCACGGAAATGCAGAGAGAGAGAGCCAGAGAGAGAGTGAGAAACAGAGAGGCAGCAGGAGAGGGAAGGATTAAAAAAAGAAGAAAGGATGGAGTTGCCCTTCTCCTGCATGGTAATTTGGGCAGGCGGTCATTATCTTTCATTAGTGTTCATCACAGCCGTCGGACTCATGGCCTCAAACACTCTCCCCTCCCCCCCATTTATCACCTCACCTAAACTTCCCCCCTGATCCCTCCACCACTGCCCTGTTACACACCCCCCCCCCCCACCCTCTGCTCCAATCAGCCTCCATGGCTGCCCACTCCTACGCTGTCCTTCACCTTTCACACTGACTGCCTTTCATTTGGTTGGTTTAGAAAAGCTATAGGACGTCAAAGCAAACCATTGGGTATGTACGATACTACAGTTCTGCATTCACCATGAGAATAGGGTCAACTTAAATATGTATCTTTGGGATCTCAGAAATTACATATTTATAGATATAAATCGGGGTCACCTTAACATACGGGCCACCGCAAGACAATAGAGCAAAGGTTAACATATAACACGTGGAAACTTTGCACGGTTGGTGCATGGGGGAACAGATGGAGGAATACACCTTGGAGCCAGCCAACCCAAGGACACGTACCTCGAGACAGAGGAACACATTCACGTGCCTCGTATCTGCGGTTATAAATGGCGCCAGGGTACAGTCATCCATTTTATGCAACGGCAGCGAGAAAACTCAATGAAGCGGAACAGAGCAGCCCTGGCCGACGTAATGTTGTGATTACCCCATTCCTCCACCTCTGATAGGCTGACAGAGGAGAGATCAAGGTAAGAGGTCAGAATGTATTTGACTACAACTTAGGCCATAGATTCAACTAACTTCTAAACACAACTCCATAGAGATGAACTGAGAGCATGAATTAACAAGGGGGATTTGAGACTTTGCCTTCTATTCATTATTGTACAGCCATTAGTATTCTAAATGTTGCTGTCTAACACCCAGTGTTTTCTTTCTTGCATGGAATAAAACGTTTCTTTACCCTTAACCGGATGGATCACGTATCAGACCATCGGACACTTAGAATGAATGCAAAAAGTCATTTCAGAGGGATTTCTACAGTGTATCATAGTTTTGAAACGTCTGGTTTAGTTCGCCTCAGAAACCGTAACTGGGATTCATTGTTTTGCATTCAAATCTAAACATCTTTATGGGATTCAGACTTATGGGCATTGATAGCTGAAATATTGGCTCTATCTGATGGAGAGAGGGAGGTTGGTCATTTAACACTTTACTACTACAGTAAATGGATCCAAATGGAACATGGAAGACTTAAACAGGAGTGGCTCTTATTATTCATCTGGGATCCAATCCATTTAACCGACCGACGGCCAGTATAATGCATGTGCCAGACGGCCAGTATAATGCATCATTCTTTCTAATCCAATGCACTTACTAAAGGGGGAATAAACCGAGTTGTATGTCATTATGATTGTTTATCCAATATTATACAAGCCAAATAGATTTGAACCCAAAAAGCAAGCTGTTAAAAATATCTACCAGCCTCATTAAAATCTGTGAGTGTTGGGACCAGAAGTGAGATGCACCTTCTCCGCTTTAATATATTATGGTTTCCTTATTAACCATGGTCATTAAGGTTAATCAAACATGAATGGGATATTAGATCGAGTTGTATCAACAGAGCAAGACCTGCAAATTACACTGAATTACACAGGAGGACAGGCAAACATTGGCGCAATGCCCAAGAGAGGGCAAGGTAGGTAGGTAGCAGTGGCGGCTTCTCCAGTGAGGAGAGGGAGGAAGATCCTCCTTAACATTGTTGAGAATAAAAAATGTAGATTGCCCAGACTACTGTAATGAATTAATGCCCTTAAATATGACTACTTTAATGCCTTTGTACGCGTAATGTTCGTTTCCCTGGGTAAAGGGACATTAGCACCCCCTATCGCCTATTGGATATTACTTCGGGGAGGACGTTCCTCCCTCAGCCTCCATTGACTCCCATTCATTTCTCGGGAACTACTGGTGGCCGGTGAGTTACATGGAGTCAATGGGCGAGAGGAGGAAAGTCCTCCTCTGAGTGGGTGGGACTAGCTAAGGGATCTGAATCGCGTCAACGTCTATTCACAAATAGGCTGAAGCCCTGGCTGCGCTATGAACCAATAAGCAGGAGCCCTCGCTGCGCTATGAACCAATAAGCAGGAGCCTGGCTGTGGAGCAGCCCGGAGGGAGGCCTCAAGTCTCTACTCTCTAGGCTACGAGAACCAACAAACCCGCTCATATACCTCGTTTCCACCGAGCGGTGCGCTACTATTTGTTGCGGTACAGTGCAGCTCTGTGCGGTTATATTGGCGTTTCCACCGAGCGGTGCGGTTCGGTTCGCTTATATTGGCGTTTCCACTTCCAAAAGTCAGCCGAAATAAACGCGCTGTGTCTACCTATTTTTCCACCGTTACGTTACCAAGCCGCCTGAAAGGGTGGCGAAAACGTGGAGTTACACTCGCCGTTATTCTGAAATCACTCCCTGTTACTATCCCGTTTGGTATGACCAGGTCACTGATATCTTGGCAACATAAACAGCGAGGAGGATTGACTTGATCTATAAATGAACTCCCTCAATCTTATTTGGCTTAACACCATGACCAACATTCTGAAACATCCATTAACATCCACATTTGCCTCAAACTGTCTTAGGTTTACAGCCCATGTCAATAGTTGTGAAATGATGTTCTTGTTGTCCTTTTAATTGTTTGTTACTCTAACCGTTCTGTTTAATATTGTGAAAAGGATGTTAGTGAATGATTCAGAGCATGATGCATTTTAAATGGCATCACTTTTGGTCTTGTGTCTTAATTTTTCTTAAAACCATTGTAGCTGAAAATAAACATAGCCAAATTACAACCAATAGCTTCAGTCATTGAGGGCAAAAATAGGCCTAATGATAGGCCCAGATTTTTTAATTTTGTTTTACAAATCAAGAGTAGGCCTGATTTGACTAATTGGCTTTGCATCCTTTCCTTCTGCCCTAGTCCAAGACATCTGCCCACCAGCTTTCAAAGTACAATGCTGCCACTGGTGGATTTGTATAAATTTTATTCACATAATTAACCCTCCCTGCTATTTTGTAGTTCACCAAAACACCCTAAAACAACTTGATTCTCACATACTTACACCACCATACGCCACTAACAGTGCAAGCAGGCCACCAAGGCAACCAAGCGTGCAGTCGTTCCTCCCTCACAAAACCACCAGCCGCCACTGGTAGGTAGGTAGGTGTGTGTTTCTAATGCTAGCATGGAAATAACCCAGGAGGCAAACTGCAATAACTTCCGATACGGTCTTCAAACACAAATTAACCACTGTGTCTCCCCCCTGTGATGGAAACATGCACTCAACTGAATGAGTTTTTGAGCTGCACCAGAATCGCTCACCAAAACATATCCACATACCAACACACTCAGTCGAGGCATGAGCATTTAGCAGCTCCCCTGGCTGTGATGCCAAACATGCTGCTGCAAATCAATCACGCAACGCTGGCAGCTCGTGGGTCTGGGTGGTGTTACCCTGGCTGTAACTCCTGCTATTATCTGAATGCAGCCTCAGACCGAAGTTTGACACATTAGCATACGGTCGTAGGTCCGTGGTACACTGTGTGCATTGCATTTGATCAATACATGGTCGTTTAGATTTCAGGCTGAACCCCTGGTCGAATACAGCATGGGGTGATGACAGAAACTGCTACTGAAGTGTGTGTGTGTGTGTGTGTGTGTGTATGTGTGGAGCCGACACAGAGCTTCATGAAGTCTACTTCTCTGAATATCCTCATTATTCCTGAAACTCAGTGCGTTGCTTATCTAGGGTCCATGTGTTTCATGCAGGGCTTAAAGAGGTGGCTGTTGGGGAGAGACACAAACACTCTAGGACTAGAACTGTGGCCATACTGGAGGTTGATTGTTAAAGCACTGAAAAAGGTCATGCAATATTTAGGTTTAATCATTAGCTTCTGTATGACCGTGTGTGTGTTGGTGCGTGTCTGTGTGCGTGCATGGTTGTGTTATGCGCTTATTGTGCGTATGCACCCTCAGGGTGATGTTGTTGGAGATTGCCTGTTTAATAAGTGACAACATTAGATGTGGTTCATGACTTGTTGGGTTTTATTATTCATTGTGGGTACACCCCAACCCAATATAGAAAATGGTGCAAAATGTAGACACACACACACACACACACACACACGTAATCAGCTGTAATTGGCAGGTCCTTGTAAGCCCTGCAGATAATAAAGAAGGTGATTAGAGGCAGCAGCAGACCCTATAAAGACAGAGAGCTCCTTTATGGTTGCCGTTATCAGAGCACAGAGAGAACAACACACACACACACACACACACACACACACACACACACACACACACACACACACACACACACACACACCGGATATAACTGCGGTAAAGCGGGTGTATTATCAATATATATCCAGGTAGGTTTTTCTAGTATAAACAACCGTTATTGTTCTGTTTCCAAGCACGTCTTTGTATTTCTTTTGTATTCTTTTTTTATTTGTATTACTGAGTCAATAATCCAAGGTTGGCCTCCCTTCATTTTCCAGCTATGGCCATTTTCCCAAGGAAGACAAACAATAATATGCATGTCTTTCGTATAACCCACGTCAGGTGTATGTGTGCACCGTATCCCAGGACAAAACCTTAATAACTCAAATATGAACATAATAAATCGTACAATCTCAACAAAATCTTATCAAGATGCGAGTCATGATTCGTTCACAGACCAACATTCACATGCTGTAAATATATGACTCATACAATGCAGCGCTCTGCTTGCTAAGAATGCGTTTAATGAGATACTGCCATTCACTGAATGTTGGATTCTGTTCCACCATTACACATGTGCTAATATTATAATTAAGCTTCCCACATCAGTAAGCATCGTGATTGATGATCAGCGTGCCAGCAAACACAATTTTAAGAAATATTCACATCCCATTTCGTATGACGCCACGGATGTCTGATTACATTTTCTGCCCAAATAGGAATTTCTGGTTTTGTTGCCAGACTAATTATACCGAAAAAAACATAGTGGTTTCCAAAGGATGTCAATGCTTACATGGTCCCATGTACACAAAATGTCTGAAGAATTAATTTATTTTAATTAAAGATGAATACTTTCCAGCTGTCTGCCTGAGGCTCATTACATTACAACATGGCTCCACCTAGCCCTGCCTCATGAGATAGTTTCTATGCTGGCGTTTAATTCAAGTTCTGCTTCATGGGCTCGGAGACTGGGCCAAACGACGATAAACAACCCTGAAAGGGTTTAGGGGAGCAAGCATGCAACACATGACTGCATGGAACAAAACCTTTATACACACACACACACACACACACACACACACACACACACACACACACACACACACACACACACACACACACACACACACACACACACACACACACACACACGCGACTTGGGAGTCAGTGGTGCTTTTTAAACCATGCCCTTATTTGTAGTCAGCGGTGGGTGACTTATTATTCCAAAAATAAATCAGTTCACCTTGGCTCTATGTGACTTAAATATTTTTAAAATAGATTTATTCTGCTGTTTAAATATGCTGTATCATCATTAAAGGCATTTTCAATATAGGTGCAAAGCAGTATGCAGTACGTAGAAAGAAAACAAAAAAAAGTAAAGCCTTCAATCCAATCAGACATACACTGATGCCAATCAGTGTATGCAGTTTGGCACAGCTGGACTCCCTCCCCCACAGGGAGCACGCGACCCGGCACCAGACACTGAGTCATTACACTCCTACGTATAATGATGCTTTAGCTATCTTTCCATCTAGCTAGATATATATGAATCTCTCTATATATCTATAGTTCTCTCTATCTATATCTATATATATAAAAATATGTATAAAAATATAAAAAGATATATATAAAAAAAAAGATATATATATATATAAATATATATAGTATAGCACCTACTGGACACTAGGAATGTCCTAGAGTAAGATTCTTTATAGTCTAATCTAATTGGTCAGGCCAGAGCAATCGTAGACTGATCATACAGGATATAGGATATATTAATATTTATAGAATAAATTGGCTTCTCAGGGTTTCCCTCAGAGCTGTCTATAGGGGACAAGCAGTGGCTCCGCTAAATGATGACAATCATTTCATATGCATTCAATCTGACAGATAGAGGTCTTATATATTATAATATGTGTATACTCCTGTCCATTCCCTCATTTTTTTTAATACTTAAGCTTTGCCATGCCTTTTTAAAATTGGATTTCTTTTTTAATGATTTTTTTCATCCATTATTGAGTATCTTGTTCTGCAGCTTATTAAACTCTGTGCTTTAGCAATATTTTTCATTTTTAAATAAAATCCCATTGAGTGAGTGAGCGAGTGAGTGAGCGAGATGGGGAGGGGAGGGGAGGATGGAGGACGGAGGTGTATGTTGGCCTTGGCCCAACAGGATGGATGTGATCTCAGGAACACCTACGGATTGACAACACCGACACTGTCAACATCAAGGGAGCTAATCACTGTGTATGTGAGGCCCTTCCTGATGGCTCAATGCTTCTCTCCATCTCCGCCTGGCAGTGAATCACTCAGCCCATGATTGAGAGGGATTTGACACATGACACACCATCATACCCACCAACTGCTAAATCCTGGTCTCTGATTCTATTTCCGTCTTTTTTTGATTATCTTTTTACAGTTAACAGACGGTCGCTGTCCATTCCTCCATTCAGCCTCTCTATAGCCCAATCTGGGGAGCCAATCATTCCGCATTGTGCCTCTCGTGCAACTTCTCCTTCATCGTCCTTCTCCTCCTGATCCTCCCCATCCATCTCTCCTCTAAAAGCGGCGCTCCAGATAAGCAGCCGGCTGAGTTGTGGATGTGGTGGGTGCCAAGGGGGATTGATTCCTTATCTTTCCCTCTCGCTCCATTGTGCAGGACCACCGTAGGACTCTTTATTGTGTGGAAGGGGCTGTTTAAGTACCTTCTGTAGATTGGAGCCTCTTTCACACTTAGTCCCCGTAAAATTACTGGGAAGATTTTCACTAACCCGCTACCTAGCCAAGGGACTGCCCAGCAGATGGCAGTAATGCAATACTTATGGATGCTGACCAACATGAACACAAAGGAGCTCTCTTTTGTCGGATCCGTTCCCAGTTCCCAGCAAAAAATAAACTGTATTGATATGGTTATTGAATCAACTGAAAAGCATTGGCACGTAAATGATCCCTTTCATTCACAACGCGCCATACTGGCAGTGCCCTGGACATGTTACCAGGTTTTGAGCAGGCAAATGAGCGATGCAGATTTCCCGGAATATTGACCCTGGTGAAAATTAAGTGCACTGAAGTGTATTAAAAATAAGTACACACGAAGTACACAATTCATTCCAAGTACATTTTTCAGAAATAGCCCCAGCCCAAACTAACCTTACAAGCCGTCCACTAAGCTACCAACCAATGGTGAAAAACACGAGACAAATGGCCCATCTAACAGCAGTATGCAACATGTCATTGGAGTTATCAAGTGGGCACCCTCTTTCACCGATGTTTCGTTAAGTTAGGCCCAAGACACCTCCTGAGGGCTTAACAATGAAACCACCAACTATGCTGCCACCACATTGCCACATTTAATGCATCCAAATACTCTCTTTACTCCATCGTACCCCTAGCCCTATCCCTGACCCTGACCAAACAAACACGTTAGCACATTAGTCAGCTGGCTTACCTTAGCTTGCACGGTGCACCTCAGGAAGTATGTTTTCTTCTTACCCACAGCCATCCACTTGCTCGTTCTGCTGCCAAGGACATGTTACTAACCGCCTGCCTCAGACTTCATCCCCCCCGCACGCACAGCCTCGCTGTGCTGCCTCTCCATTTCAGCATATTTCGCTTTCTTAAGCTCATTGGCTTCTTCAACTCTGTCTTCGCAAGGAACTGTAAGTTCAATGAAATAAACAATCTTCTCCAAGTACAATCTTCTTCATGTCCCAGGCTCCTCCACTACTTAGCTGCCCATGCTCTGTGCCTGCCGCTAAGTGGTCTAGCCTTTTCCCCCTGACATACAAAGTTACCTCTTTACTCAACGGCTGATGAATTAACTCTCCGTTTATCAACAGCCACTGCCAGACATTTCAATACCTGGTTGTGACGCCACGTACACCGCCCCTGGGAGAGACTGACCTTGCATCCTGATAGGATGTGGCGGTGGCTGCACACACAGGAACATAGTGTGCATGTCTCATCCTCACCAAACCTATCTATTTAAGTTCTGGGAAGATGGGAGCACATCATATGTAGCACCTACCATAAATCTGATCCTGCTAGCCTCGAGGATCAATAGATCTCTCCATTTTTATCTTCTTCTTCTCCACTCCCTCCCCAGTTCACCCACTGCCCTTGTTTTGGCCTGCGACACTGCCTTGGTACATCTTACAGTCTCCTCCTGTCTATGTATTTCTTCCACTATCATTTTCCTCTTTTCTCCTGCAGAAGCCTTACCCCACGAGGGTTTTCCTGCGTCCCACCCTAAGCACCCCCGCCCATGCGGAACATGGCCCATGACATCCCTATGCCTAAGCGCTGATTGAGCTTGCTGAACCGCTTCTTTTGGTTTCCATTTCCTCCCTGCGTTAACCGTGGCAACTCTACAATGCCCTTCCCATACAAGGCTACGCTGCTTAGGCAGCGTGGAACTCCAAGCCATTTTCTGACAAGAGTTTATCATTTTTTCCATCCTTTCTACCTTTGACAGAGGAACATCATATACTGTCATTGTCCACATTAGCCGAGGCAATAAACCAAACTGCAGACACCACAACTTAAGCTTACCTGGCAGCCCTGACTTGTCTATTTTTGCAATACCTTGTCTAGTTTCCTGTCCCAAGTCTTCAACCTGTGACTTATCACTGAGGCTTGCATCATACCACCTTCCCAGACTCTTCACTGGCTTCTCCAGAACTGTTGGCGTCACCTCTTCATTTATAGTAAACTTCCTTGGCTTCACCTTCATCCTAGCCCATTGCATTTATATTATTTATATTGAAAATAAGTGCACTACTGCTGCAACATTTGAAGGATGATTTCAGTATACTTCTTCAAAGTTTAGTTTAAATATATTTAAACTAAATATGTATTTAAACTTAAATATATTTAGAATATATTTCAGATAAAGTGCATTTCGTTCAGGATGTCATCAAGCTCAACTTTAGTCTACTGAAAATAAGTATACTACTGCTGTAATATCTGAAGTATGATTTGTCCGCCGACGGGGCGGGGGTTGCCATTACTTGGTAATGGACTGGGAGGGTTATGGCCCTGAAGAGCATAGCTGGCAGCCCCGCAGCAACATCTCTGATGCATCCTTGGTCCGAGATTTCCACGAGGAGCACCCTGACAGACCGGGTGGGTCGCCTGGAGGTGCCCAAGGGGAGGGTACTGTTACGGCCGTGGCTGTACCCAGCAGATGCTCAGCTCTGTCTCCCCCTCTTGAGCAAGGTGTTTCCTCGTTTTCCCCAGCTCTACGCCTGTCGGGATCTCTGTTCTACTTAAACCCCGGTTCTTCAGCTACTCATCGCCAGATCGTTGTTTCAACTACAGGGGTAGATACCAGTCTCGGCACTATTGAATGTTTGGATAACAAGATACCTTTTGTGTTTTTTTCTGTGTTAAATCTCTGTGTTCTCCTCCTTCCCACGATCACCAACCACCGTACCTGCCTGCCATTCACCCAGTGTGCTCATCCGCCTGCCTAGCTGCCTGGTATATATTTTCTATCGAAATATGTAGTTAGTAGGATTTGCATAAACTTAAATAACACTCAAACAACACTGTAAACACACTCGGAGTATGTTCAAGGTGCAGTAAATATGCCAAATTGAGCGAAATAATAACACACTTGAAATGTAGTCATTTTACATTTGCAATATACTCAGACAACATTACAAGTACGTCTTCAAATAACTTATATTATCTAAATGAAATCTAAAGACCTTAAATAGCTTATAATAGTACTCTTGAAATATGTAGTTAGTGTGCTTGTGTTGATTTACATAATATTTAAAGTGTATTTCTAACATATTAGCACTTTTTAAGAGAACTTGAATGTTAGAAATGAAGCATGACACTGACGTGTACTTAGTATGTTTGAAGTACACTTAAAGTTGTTTCAGTTTAGCACATTTTCAGTATGAAGTATACCGAAAGTATAGCGATAGTACTGCTGTGTTTCAACTTAAATGCACTGAATATACTTTAAATTACGCGAAAATGTCACACTTAAAATATACTGGCTCTTAGTGTGCTGTAAGTACATTCAGTATACTGAGATTAAGTATACTTAATCTACGTATGTATACTATACTATACTTAATATACGTATGTAAATTGGAACAGGGATTGATCAATCCCTGTTCCAATTTACATACGACCCTGTGCTGGAAGTGTTCCGGAACATTTCTGGGATAGACTGCACCGTGAAAGGGGCTTAAGAGAGCAAAATACAACATCAGCAACGGAGTCAAAGGTGGAAAACTACAATGAAGAAAACCTTGGCTGCCTTTCACGCGTCGCTATCTCGTTTTCAAAGAGGAGCAGCTTCTATAAGAGGCCGTGTGGGTTAGACTCATCCTTCGCAGTGTCACACATGCCTGCCTTTTCATTGCGTGTCCAACAGCCAATACACCCGACTCCTCATATCAGCCCAGTCATTTCTCTGCAGAAAAATGTTTTGTTAACCTTACATGAGGGTGCGGAATTGGAGAATTGTTATCAGTGGTGCCACCTGTCATGTATTTCAGAGATGAGTGCGGGGTCTTGTCACTGAGGAGATGGAGAGAAAAACCTGTTCCCGAGATAATGACACTCAAACAGGCTCCGTTCAAACACACTCTGCTCCTGCTGTTGAGTTCTCCTCATCCAAAGCTCTCTCTCGCTCTACTGTCAATGAGCTCAGATATTACAAAATGGTAACTTTCAGTGTTTCTTCATTACTTTCTTGTATCTTATACATTTATGGCAATATAGTGGTTATATTTATGAATTATAAATCAATAAAACTATTAATAACAATACATGTGCGCGTACAATATTGGATTGTAATGTTATTGTTAGCACCCAAAGGTTGGCATGAAAGTCCAACAGAGTCATGTCAGTAGGACCTGCTTCTCCTATCAGAGTGTCAAAGGCTGCCCACCAAGGTACCATTAAAACCAGACACAGCGGTTTGCTTTGTAGTGTGACTAGTCCCCCACTCTCCACTCAGCTTTTCGTGTTGCCCCCCCCCCCGCCCTCTCCTCCGTCTGTGGCTGAGTCAGATGAGAGGTGTGTGTGTGTGTGTGTGTGTGTGTGTGTGTGTGTGTGTGTGTGTGTGTGTGTGTGTGTGTGTGTGTGTGTGTGGGGGGGGGGGGGGGGGGGGGTACTCACATCAAAGGAAGATGAGGGGCAGCGGCTGCTCATCTGGGTGCATGTCTCACATCAAAGTGTCAATCCTTTTCACACACGCACACACACACGCATGCACGCACGCACACACACATACACACATACACAGTATGTGTAAGTTGTGTGTGAACACGTAATCAATCATCTTCAATATTTACCACAGAACCCTCCCAGACAGCAAGGCACATTCACCTTCAACAAACAAAGAGTTTCAAAGTTGAAAAAGTTCTTTGGCATCTAAAACTACTAGAAAACATAAAGACAAAAACAAGCTGGAATCGCTACAGAGGTCGTCAGATGTACATGGATCCAAACAGGGGGTAGGAAGATAAAGAAAGGAAATTTCTGCACACTGAAACAGCACAAGTCATTTCAAGGTTGGGTGGGCCTGTGTGTGTGTGTGTGTGTGTGTGTGTGTTTGAGCTCAGCATATTTTCTCCAGCCCAGATAGTGAGAGAGGCAGGAGGCAAAGCTCAGCTTGGGGATGAGAGCTGTGCATCACACACAGTCATGCGTATGAGCGTGTGTGTGCGCGCATTCATATGTGCGTCTCATAGGAGATGGACGGGGCAAAATGTGGACTCGACAGTGTAATCAACATTCCCACTGAGCATCACACACCCACACCCTGAGATAGAGAGACAGCGCGAGAGAGAAGAGAAGGCGAGGACAGACAATGTGAGGACACTGAAGACAACGGGGAGGCTCTGCGTTTAATTAGACCTGCACGGGGAGGGGCCATCTCTGGAGAGACATCAGGTCCTCAAAGGCCACACCGCAATTAACCCTCCACTGAGAGAGAGAGAGAGAGAGAGGGCCGATAGAGGGACCTACACAAAAAGAGAGTGAGTGTATGGAGAGATGGATGCATGAGGTTGTCAGGGGAGAAAAAAAAACAGAAGAAGGTGAGCGATGAAAGAGAACAAGAAAAGTTCAAACTGATAGAAACGCAACTTTCAAAAGGTTTCTACCTTAATTCTGTCGAAAAACAGCGTGCCATTGTGATCTTTCAGCGGTTGCTGAAAGGGAGGGCGGGGGAAAGAGAGCACCAATGGCTTTTTTTATCCCTCACTAACGTACTTTTAAGGCAGTCTGCGACAAATTGCCTCCTTCCTATGGCGGTGGTTACAACATCCATGGCCGGCTGACTGCACGTTCAGGGTCTCAATGTGCTCCTAGTTGAGGGATGGGTCAGTAGCTTTATGCCTGCCGTCTCCTTTACCCCGGGCCAGAACTATCCGTCTTCCTTCTCTTTCTCGGTTTCTGTTTCTCTTCCACCCTCCATCCTTCCAGGAAGCGGCCTCAGACTCCTCTATCAAGTGGATCATCTCCCTCTATCAGGTGGAGATCTCTCTTAATGAATGCGTATGCACACAGGCGCACACACACACACACACACACACGTTAATGCATGATTTTGTATTCTCCTGCATGTCTGCATTTTGTTGGTTAAGGGTTGGAGGAAACATTTGTGTAGAATCCTAATTCCCTTCTTCCATGTCCCCACACTCCCTCCCTGACCTCGACCTCACCTGTTATCCTTCTGATTGGCTCGTACTACTTTGTACTCAGGTCACCACCACATGCCCTACCAGCCAGGGTGACCAGGGAGGAGGAGAGGAAAAGGATGCATTGAATATCAAAGGATGGAAGCAAAGAA
The DNA here is from genome assembly GCF_964030765.1 of Micromesistius poutassou. Lineage (NCBI taxonomy): Eukaryota > Metazoa > Chordata > Actinopteri > Gadiformes > Gadidae > Micromesistius > Micromesistius poutassou. The sequence goes on along the minus strand of NC_140276.1, from coordinate 1,689,442 downwards.
GGAAGGAAGGAAGGGAGGGAGGAAAGGAAAGGAAAAAGGGTACACGGGGGACACAATGAACAAAGATAAATTAAGAAAAGAAAAATATAGATAAATATATATATATACGCATATATATAATCCAAGATAAAAGTCAGCAGTATCACTGGGAATACGGAGGGAAGGAGGAGGCAAGAATAACGAAAAAAAAAGAAACAAAAAGAGAGGTTTACCTTTTATCCGTCTGTTTCCACACCTTTTGGTGACATTCACAACCGACTGGCAACACAGTCCATCGCCAGGGGAGACAGTGTAGTCAACACACACACACACACACACACACGAAGAAGAGCACCAGGAGAGGGACAGAGGATGAAGAGGAGGAGGAGGAGGAAGAGAAGAGTGACGGAGCGGGGGGGGGGGGGCCACAGAGAGAGAGAGCGGTGAGAACGAGGACCTAAGGTGACAGGGGACCGTTGCCGTGGCAACTGGTCCTCTAGAGACAGCTCACCAATCAGTGGGCTGAGTTGTCAAGACACCCGAGGAGATTTCCCCCCCCCCCCCCCCCCTCCTCCTCCCAACGTGAAGTATTTTCACACACACACACACGGGCATCTTAATACAGATGGAAGTCTTGTGGTCATTGGTTCACGGCCCCTGATACGCTCAGAGTGGTCCAATCAAAGAGCCCTTCAGAGACCAGCGGTTATCCACCAAGACTCTGTCAGGATGATGTGAAAAAAAGTTTGATTTGAATGGGTGGAATTTTAAATTTGTTAATAGTTTAGCAGCTCGTCAATAGTATTGATCGCGACTGTGCTGAGAGGAATTAACAAGGGAAAGTGCTAATTCACACAGACAACCTGGACGGAGTTATAATGGGTGGGATGACTTTGGATTTGACTTTCTACCTACTCTCTATAAAAAAAATATGTAAAGTCAGTTCACTTGTGTTTACCTTTTTTGACAGATGTTTATTTTATTTCATTGTCAATTTAAACGTGACACGCAGAACACTATTCCTGTAGGGAGCTGCTGGTCAGACCTCCCTTCTCCTTGGGGATGAGTAAAGCACCTCATCTTTATTCAAATGAAAACATCAAAATAGCATGACCTTTGTTCCAAGGTCTTCTTTCCAAGGAAAGAAGACGAAAACCCGACGGCAGCCTACCTGAAACCCGATCACGGGTGACCTCATGACGTCACCAGGCTTCCCAGGCCCCGTTAAGTCACCGGTTACAGGACCAGTAAGACCAGTAAGGCCAGATCACGCCCATGACGCAGGCGAACGGCGTCGACTCCGGAACGGGTGACAGGCTTTTTTTTTTTCCCCAAATGACCATCGCTGGAGATTTACCGTAATGGGGTCAGCCCCGTCTCACCAGACATCCATCACGTCGCAGTGTGTGGCCTTGACAGCCACCTCACTGCTGGTTATGATGGGGAAGATGGGCAAACATTACATGACGATTGGTGTGAGAGCGAGAAGACAGATAGAGAGGGATAGAGAGCTTTTCATGTGTGTATTTTGGTCATGTGCAACCACAAAAAAGCAATTTCTTTAACTAAAGCTTATTTTAGGTTTCATCAATTTCTTGCAACAAACCCCACAGCATAGGCCATTAATTTGATCATAAGATAACGAGTGCAATTGACCTATGACGCTCTCTCTCTCAGCATTATCTGCCGCCTTCATGTCTCCTGGTACAGTCATGATTAGAGAAACGCACGCGTTTGAGAAAACACACACACACACACACACACACACACACACACACACACACACACACACGACTCACCGTTGCCAGGCATTCCCCATTTTGCTACAATTAAATCCTTACACTAATAGCTTACACTAATAGCCACTGGGAAACACATCTTACTAACGTGATTGTGCGCCGTTATGCTCGGGGATGCCAGTATCTAAGGGTTGATTCGATTTGATCAAATTAATCTAAACACACAACTACCCGGAATGCGTTTGCGTTAGACACACAACCCAACAGAAAATACACACTTGTTTTAAATTGATTGAGCTCTCCTCGTCTCAAGAAAACGCGATAGATGAATGCGGTCGGAAGGATGGAATTACATGGAAAACGATACGAAGGGAAAGGAGGAAGTTCAATTAGGGAAGCGGGCAAGCTTGGCGGGGATACGAGCCCAATGGGAAACGGCACTTTATCACACTTGTTTTATGAACGCTCGTATTTCAAACCAGGTGGAACCAATTCATTTCCTCTCCGAGGGCTCGCAGCTTGGGCGGCTCACTACTGCCCTCTAGTGTTTCAAAATGAACTTGAAATGCATATTTTCCACAACATTCAAAAGATATTCTTTGTAATGTAGCTGTACAACTTGTTGATGTAATTACTGATGAAATATTTGTTTGAACATTTTCAAAGAGTTGTCATTTCTAAGGCTAACTTGTATTTTTCAGTTGATCAAATATAGCAAATTCAAAGTCCTGAGATCACCCCATATATGATTTATCCATATGTATTCATCCTTAAGCAAAAATCCAATGTTTAGCGATTTAATTAAGAATAGAATATGTTTTATTTTGGCTGGTCACCATACAGTTGTGGCTATACCTTTTGAAATGGGGCTGTGTGCAGCAGACATGTTTGTCGCCCTCCAGTGGTATCGTGGCTCAATTACAATCTCATTAAAACGTATCTATGATTTCTTTAGTTTTTTTTTAGTTTCCTCTTCAATATGTCTTAGAAAAATATTAAGCTACTGGTACTTGACCATGACACCACTTGTTTTAAACACTTTCAACTATTAAAAAATACGCAATCCAATATAAACGGTCAGTGCTCCCACTAATGAAAGGAATATATATCAGCACGAATGACATTGCACATTGCTCAAATAAGACTACTACGGTAAGTGTGACAGGTCCTTATCAAATGGTTTGTATCTGCGAGAGCATCATTATCCGTAGCTTTTCAGGATTTGCCAAATTTTACAACGGCGATACATCAAGAGGGTGAAGAGCCTTTGGGGGGGGGAAGGAGGAGACAAGATCTATGTCCTCCTGAAGAGCCTTACCTGATAAAGATAAAGCAGGAGAAAGGAAGAACACACTGTAGCCTTTGAGGGCAACATGGTCGATCGTCGCAGTAAAACGAGACACGCGAGGGTTTAACCTTAACGAACGCTCACCAACGTTTCGGATCGCCGGCCTCACACACTGTGGATTATCGCGCGGGGACGTTGCTCGCGGCGGATAAACAAACAATCAAGAGGTCTGCGCGTGTTTGGCACAGCCGGTATATGCAACCTAATACCGGTTGGGTCAGGATCAGGGGAGCAGGGGGTCGTACGCACCTGGAAGTGTTCATTAGCTAGGCAGTCGGATCATTCTAAACTAGCCTATAAAGGAACAAAGGCAGAGCTGCTAGGCTTGGTTCTCCCCCCCCAAACAGCCTTACTGTGTCAAAGCAGCAGACCCCTATGTGCTCCCTGAAGTGGAGAGGTCGAGATCCCAAGGGGGAGGAATAACGACCGAAACATTTCACACTTTCTACTTTCTGGGCTCCCGCGGGATGGAAGTGGGAAGGAGGTCACAAAGGAAGTATTTTATATGTTCCCTCTGGGATCAGTGTCGATACTGGCGTCTGACACTTTATTTAGAAAATCGATGTTCTATTTCAGAGTTGCCTTATTAACAAACGGTTTTGTCTGCATAGTTCGATGTGCGAGGTTGTACCTAGCTATCTTTGTATCTATTGTTTTCTTTGACTACGTCGGGCCTCATCAGAAAGACACTGAGAGTTTACAGGAACTAAAAGCCATTTGACAGTCAATTCAACTCTTGAGGTCAAAACTTTTATTGTGAAATGAGATGTTGATTTATCTTAACAGCGGTGTCTGTACTAGTAGTTCTGCTCCGCTATATTAAAATGGACCAGTTCGATTTTCTTCATTTCAATGTGCCACGTCGTCTGGCAGCCCGACAAGATCCATAGTTTAACTGACAAAAGGCGTTTACTGGCAATTCATCGGGTTTCGTTAATCACATAACTGTCGTAACAAGGAGTGCTTCAGTCAAGCGTGTCAATAGATTGTTTTGTGAATGCCCAACTTGCAGAAGCTCAATCAGTTTGAAAGCTGCTGGTTGCTGTTTGGCTCTATTAAAATGCATTCCCATCAGCGAAATGTGTCAGTCAAATACAAAATGGCGGCATTGAATGGTGACACTGAATCATATAAAAGAGGAGTCACTGAATCAGTGAAGCAAGCAAGTTGTAAATAAGCATGCAAGCATGTTGCATTGCATGGCATTATTTCTGGTTTCTCCACCATTGCTCATGTGGACTCGTTTGTGACATTTGCTCATCAATCCAGTGACGGCACCAAGGAATACAAAAAAATGTGACGATAAATATCAGAAATGATTGATGTTGTCTTTGGATGAGCCACTCGCCTTCACGTCTTCAGATTTGGAAACCTATCAGGGTGCGCACACACACACACACACACACACACACACACACACACACACACACACACACACACACACACACACACACACACACACACACACACACACACACACACACACAATAAGGGAACATTAAAAAAATAATAATAATAAATAAACACCTGCATCTTACTATATCTCTTATGTGGACATTCACGTTTTAAAGATTGGTTTCAACAAACAAAGAAGCCGAACAAGCTCACAACACTGGTTTGGTAGTTCACCTTATTCTTGAAAAAAAGATTCAGGACACCCTTTGAGCGGCGGTCGGCCGTCCTGTCCGAGCCCACGCAGATGGACATGGACTTACTGTCCCGCCTGCTCCGGACCGAGTCCACCTCCTCCGCGCCCCCCCCCACCACCTGCAGGGACAGACCTGTGGACGAGCAGCAGCACCCAGGGTCACGCACGTTTGTTTTCCTCCCCAGCTACCTTCAGTAACAACAACAGCTCCGTGAAGAGGGACAGCCCAGAGGGTGATGCTGAGTGGGGATTTGGTTTGGTTGGAGTGGTTAATAATGTTTTTATTACATCTTATATATATATATATATATATATATATATATATATGTATATATATATTGTATAAAAAACATCTACAGTCTGGATATTTGTATATTCATTTGTTTCTAGAAGCCACAGGCGACGTGAGTTTATTATTATTCTTGGGAGATTTACTGTCTTGCTACAGGAGTTGCGACAGCGACTTCCTTAAAGTGCTCTTTGTCGGGCGCGCACACAAATGTACCCGCGCACGCAGGCTCACACACGCAGGCACACACACACACAGGCACACGCAGGCATTGCACAGACACACTCCATTGACCAAAACTGAACACCTCAACAAAGCAAAAATGATTTGTACAGCGCTGAGCTGCAGAAGCTAAACCTTAAGCCGGTTGTTTAAAACTTTGAAGTGTGGGACCGGGACAAACACAAAGTGTTTGTGATTGTTCAGGCTTATGATCAGCGCCATTGGTCGATGGGATGTGAGGTCCCTCCTCATCATAGCGAACACGACTTGAAAATGTCCAGCTATACCAATATAGGCCGTTATTTTTGGATATGCATGTATCTGCAGATTGACTGGAAAAAACATTTTCATCACTTTGACGTACATGTACATCGGAAGCCAACAACACTTAAACAAACCAAAATCGCCACTCGCAAAGGAGTTGCGAGTTTTAATCAGACTTTCATCTACAATGTAAAGTTAATCCCAACAGAACCAGAGGGAATACTGCTGCCAAACTGTTCAAACTGTTCTCCACTGTGCCCATTCAGGTTTATTTACTATCATTGCACTGCAGGGTAATGGCGCTTTACAATTGAACCATACTGGAGGGATTGTTTTTATTAAGCAGAGGAAAGATAACTGAAAGCTGAGCTGTGAAAACAAAGATCACAGGCCATTGGTTGCAGCAAGGTCAAATTTAAATATTTTTTTAAATAAAAATAGAAAGGTGGGTGAACTGTTAAATAACTGTTAAATAAAATAGCTTTATATTTTGACCAGGTTCAGCTGCTCTGCAATATCCTTGATAACTTTAACACCCCTCTAGTAACTGTATGCATATCCACCACAATTTAAAGGAGGAAATCTGGAATCAGCAGTGATGGAGCGGCTAGATTCACTGCTGTGTGTGTGTGTGTGTGTGTGTGTGTGTGTGTGTGTGTGTGTGTGTGTGTGTGTGTGTGTGCGTGCGTCACCTCCAATGGCAGGGAGGGATTTGGAGTTGGCATTGGTCAGAACCATATCGTTCACGTCGGTCAGGTTGGTGTCGCTGCGGAACTCCTGCTTCTTTGACAGCTAGAGGGCGACAGAGTGACACACACACACACACGGTGAAACCCTTTTACGATTCGATTCACCGTTTTTAATTAAGCACTTTTACTGCCAACCTGCTCCGACATCTATCCCTCTCCTCTCCTCCTCCTCCTCCTCCTCACCTCCTTCCCCTCCCTTCCTTTCCTCTCCACCCCCACCCTCCCTCCTCCCTCCCTCCTCATCCGTTTGACATCACATCCCTCTCCTCTCCTCCGCCTGCTCCTCCCCACCTCCCTCTCCTTCTCCTCCTTCCACCCCCCACCCTCCTCCTCCCTCCCTCCCTCCCTCCCTCCTCACCCGTTTGCCGTCCAGTGTGGCGGTCCTCTCCCGCTCCTCGGAGATGAAGATCATGCTGCTCCTCTTCCTCTTCTTCTTGCTCTTCCTCAGCTTCACCTCCGCCTCCCCGGGCGCCTCCTCCGTCAGGCTCAGACTGATGCTGCCACTAGAGCGCAGCCGGACCCCCGTGGTCTCTAGGGGGGGGAAGTCCCTGATGAGAGGGGGGGGTGGGGGGGGGGGGAGGTGCATTAGGTGATGCAGGGATGCAGTTTAGTGACGATCAATTAGGTACGCGATGGTCAATTAGGCACGCCATGATCAATTAAGCGTGAACAATTAAGAGAACCAGTGGACGATTAAGGAAAGATCAATTAGGCAAATGCGATTAGTATTTAGTGTTCAGGCGAGATCCGTCATGGCGATGCACTGATCAGGGGGATGTGTGGACGGTGCGCCTATGCCTGGGAAACCAATCTGCTATTTTATGTTATTTGCTATGCAAAACCGTCTTTGTTACCATACCACCCCCCCCCCCCCCCCCGCTGCATAACATGGCCTTAGCTGACCTAACATGATCTGGCGTACATCATGTATGTGTTTCAGTCTATTCCCTGGCGAGGTATGGCTGACTAAGTTGTTGTTCTGCTCATTTCATGTCACATTGCTGGTAAGACATGTTATGTCAGAACAGTTGTGACACCACGCTAACCAATGAGACACTCAAAGTCATAATGAGAGAGAATCATGGGCCAGCAACGTATCCAACCCAATCTCTCAGCCCATCTGTCTTCATCAGTCCCCTGTCTACCTCGGGTACCACTGGTGGTCGTCATGGCGACGATGCATGACTTCCAAAAGCATCCTAGCAACTGGCTCTCCTGCCTCCGCCCCCCCGCCCCCCCCCCGAAATCTGGACCGGTTCAAGAGACATTGTGTCTGAAACTGTATAGTTTGGAACTATGGAATATCACGACTGTTCAAACTTCAGTGTAACTTTTTCACTGCAGCAATCTTTAATGTTTGAAATGTACTTTTCCCCCCCCCTCAAATCAATTCAGTCTGTGGAGGTGAGGGAGAAATGAGAGGAATCACACTTTGAATGAAAGCGATGGCTGCGCTGCACAGAGTTTGCGGGGGAAGTTTTAATCAGACCTTCATCTCCAACGTAAAGTTAATCCCAACAGAACCAGAGGGCATGCTGCTGCCGAACCATATTCCTCTTTTCCCATTCAGGTTTATTTACTATCATTGCACTGCAGGGTAATGGTGCTTTACAATTGAACCATACTGCTGAGATGTTTTTTATTTAGTGGAGAAAAGAAAACCGAAAGCGGAGCTTGGAAAAACAAAGATCACAGGCCATTGGTCGCAGGTAAAACAGAAAGGTTGTAATCTTAACTTTCTTTTGCAGAATAATAATAATAAAGCGTTGAGGGCCTGTGCCCTGTTCCATAACCTAATTTAATGTCAATTTTTCTCCCTTTCTGAATGATTTTTGCCCACTATTTCTAAAATTTCTTTATTATCGCAGCTGATTTGGGTGGTTGGTGCATTTGGGTGTTATTTCATTCATAGAATAACATCTAACGCACCCCGTATTCCATCCCATTCTAATAAGGCGCCACATTAAAATAAGCATTGAATTCGGCTGATCAAACCACCCTAATAATCCAACCCACAATATCATTTGTCAAAATAACTTTTTTTTTGTCCTTCATTGTTAAGTGCTCCTCGGCAGAATGGGTGCCAGGAAGGGATCACGACACAATGACACCGGTGACGGCTGCTCTACCGGAGCCAGGAGGGACGACGTTACGACGGGTTGTTTGGATCTCCCGGACCAGCGAGGAGCTTCCTCCCCTACCTGTCTGGCTGGGTCCTGGTGGGGGTCCCGCACTCGGACCCCTGCAGGGAGCTGATGGAGATGACCGACTGACGCATGGAGCGTAGCATGGAGCGAGGGCGGCTGGACTTCCTGTCCTCCATGTCAGGCTGGGGGGGGGGGGGGGGGGGAGAGAGAGAGAGAACGAGAGAGAGAACGTACGAGACAAAGAGAGCGCTATAAGAAAGCAATATGGTGCTTTTAGCTCGGAGAAAGCCTGTAGTATCTGGATATCTGTTGATATTTCAACAGATCGCCCCATTAAGAAAAGGGGCTTAGTAGTAGGGCGATAAGCATTCATCGTCGTGTTATAAGAGCTTCGGGGACTGACGGGCAGGGGTAAACTTGTGCCTTAGATCTAAACAGGAAATATTTGAAGTGCCTGCGCCTTTGATATTTGTTTGAGACTTCTATCTCACTTGGTAAAAAAAACTAAAAAAGTATATAAATATTTAATGTGGTTGGCAACCAACCCACAACAAAATATCAATTCCAAGACAGAACTAAACCAGTCTTTAAGTATCTGATTGCAGATTGTCCCTTCTGACAAAAATAACAAGACAGTGTTGTCTCTCTTTGGGCCGAATCCGCTCATAGACAGCTTCAGTCCACGAGTCCGCCAAGTTCCCTGATGATAAATAGGGGTTTCTGATAAAACATTGCTTTGATTAAATATGTATGAGGCCTTTAACCAACGTTGTCATGCAGACATCTCCCGACAGGCCCCCGGCGGTCAGATAGAAGCCTGTTAGCGGCTGTCGTCAGACAGACTGAGGCCATTGCTGTTGTTGTTGGTTAATCCTTTTCCCCGCTGAGCTTTTCATGGCCAGCCAACAGATGCTGTCTGCAACTCGCCCACGATTCATCGTTTCGTTTTATTAGACAAAAATAAAGCTAACACAAATTAGGATGTTTATCCCGAAACTATTAACAGTCCTCAAACCTCTTGATCGCGCCGCTATGAATAATAAAACACAGGGTCATTATTTCCCCGCGCAGCAGCGGCTTCCCACCGCAGTTAACCGTCAGCACCACCATCTCTTTTATCCCGGGCTGCATCCCTTCCAGGAGTGTGATCACAGCCCGCGCGTTCTGAACCTCCCCTCCGGGTCAGCGCGGTCGAGAATCCACTTTAATAAGAAGAAATCAAATAAAAGAAAAAAATAAAAATCCTAAAAGTCCTTCCACCGAAAGCTCTCTGATCTCAGAAAGACACGGGGGGAGAGAGAGAGAGAGAGAGAGCGTTCGCCGCCCGCTGGGGCAATGTGGTCCGAGAGGGTTTCAGCCCAGGAGCCCGGTGTGTGTGTGTGTGTGTGTGTGTGTGTGCGTGTGTGTGTCCTCACCAGCTCCCGCACGCCGTACTGCTTCTCCACCTTCTTCTTCAGCTGCTTGAAGCACTCCTCCATGCGCTCGTGGAAGGGCCGCAGGTCCTCCGTTACCCTCTTGCCGTGCAGCGAGATGCCGCCGCCCAGCAGCGGGATCTGAACAGAACACATCACATCACACACACATCACACACACATCACATCACACACACAGTCTGACGGGAGCAGGGCCAGACGCACGGGGGGCCGGCGTTCTGTCAATTTCTGCTACCCCATCAGATTTTGCTACCTAGTGGTTCTGCGCATGCGCATGACGACGCTTATTGAATATTGGTGTAAAATACACATACTGTACCCCTGAAATCTCCCAATAAACACGTTATAATACAGTATCAAAATGTTTCTGTAGTGGGAGCATCGTTTGATAGAGGCAGTTGGGTCAACAGATTAAATACGCTACCAAACACATAAGGTGGCACTTTTTGATAGGGTAGCATGACTCTATAGACTCTGATACTGTATTATAACGTCTTTATTGAAGAGTTAAGGGGTACAGTGTGTATATTTTACACCAATATTACACCGCGGGTCAATAGTGTCGTCATGCGCAGAACCACTAGGTAGCAAAATCTGACAAGGGAGCAGAAATTGGCAGAACAGCGGCCCCTGAGCCCCGCGGCTTACCAGACACACGGAGACTCTTTGCATTGAGCACGCAGTACGCGTCTAGAGTTGATGTTTTAAAGAGCATATATATACACACACACACACACACAGTGCAGTAGTAAAAACAATTATATATAAAGACTATTATGATGATATTATGATTATTATTATTATTGATTAATGCAGCACTTTTGTCGTGAAGCACGATAATTCTAAATCAGGATTAATTATACTATAATATGATAATATATAATAATTATAATACTATAATAGCCTGTATACTACACCATTATTAAGTAGAGTGAGTCAAAAAGTAAGAGGAGACTGCTGCGAGGGTGCAGTGGGAATATCAGCCTGTATACATGCAGACCATGGGTGAGTGTGTGCATGTGTATATTGGGCATGTGTGTGTGTGCATGTGTGATCTGTGCATGTGTGTGTGTGTGTGTGTGTGCATGTGTGAACTGTACCTGCCAGGCGATGAGGTCCTTGAGACGCAGCAGCTTGTCACGGTCCTCGGGGTGCTGCTGGGTGAACTCCTCAGTGAAAAAGGCCTGACCACCGGACGCACACACACACACACACACACACACACACAGTTAGCTCCTCCCCCCTGCCTTCCCCTGGCTCCAATATGGCCACCAGGGCACACACACACACACACAAACACACTCTGCGTTAGCTCCTCCCCCTGCTCTCCCCTGGCTCCAATATGACCACCAGGCACACACACACACACACACACACACACACACACACACACACACACACACTCTCTGAGCGAGCACCTCCCCTGGCTCCAAGATGGCCGGCCTAGCGCCTAGCGGTGCTAGGGTGTCACAAAGACAGAGCGCTCTCTCTCTGAGAGTCCAGCCCTCCGGGCGGTGCTCCTCGCCACTGAACCCCCATGAACCCCCCAGGTCTGCAGGCCCGGCCTGGCCCCCCCCCCCCCCCGGGGGGAGGGGGGGGGCGGAGAGCGTGCGTCGTAGCGCCACGGGGGTTTTAATGGGATTAGAGTCACCTAGCGCCGCGGCGGTGACAGCGACCTACCGCCTCTACGGCGCTAAGCGGCTTGATTTATTTCAGCGGCTCGGGTCACAAATTATTCATTGCGCAAAAAACCCCGCCGCACACGTGCAGCGCACACAAAGTGAGAGTGTCAACCCGAGAGTGGGGTGTGGGGGGTGTGGGGGTGTGGGGGGTGTGGGGGGTGTGGGGGTGTGGGGGTGTGGGGGGTGTGGGGGGTGTGGGGGTGTGGGGGTGTGGCGTGGGTTGGATTGCGAGTAGAGGTAGGTTTCTGGCTGCTGCAGAGCTGGGCTGCCCTCAGCTCAGTAAATGTACAATAAATAAATAAATAATAATACCGGCTGTGCCGTGCTGCCCCCCCCCCCACCCCCACCCACCCCCGAGTAATGGCTTTACAAATTGAGTCAAGTCGTGCCATTCGTTTTCCCTGTGACATCTCTTGCTATGCACAGATATATGTCTCCCTCGTAAAAAAACGGCTTTGGGCGCATGGCTCAGAGGCACAGAGTCACAGATGCCGTGCGTGGCGAATGTGCCGAATGGCTTTTTAATGTTTTGTTTCATTGGGGCCCCCAATGAAATGGGGGGGGGGGGGGGGGGGGGTCGTGGTCTCACCTTCTCGTACTTGGCGAAGCCGCCCATGACGGCGGGGTCCACGATGCCGTTGAGCAGCATGGACAGGGGGTTGATGGGCAGACTGAAGTCCGTCAGGTACTGGGTGATCAGGGTCAGGATCTTCTCGTTGGTGCACTCCATGGTCTCGATGGCGTTCTCCAGCGGCGACAGCGTGGTCTGACGGCGCGAGGGGGAGGAGGCGAGGCAGCCGGGGGGGATGTGACGGCGAGGGAGGAAAGAAATAATTAATGAATTCAAAAGAAAAAAAGAAAGAAAAGAAAGAAAGAAATTCAATAATACAAATATATAGCTATTTTTAAAGACAGAAAAATACAAACACAAAGGATGTAAGGAAGGAAGAAAAGAATGAAGAAGGGTAAGAAGGCACTACAAATGAAAGACAGAGAGAAAGAAAGCAGATGGAAAGATAGAAAGAGAGAAAGTAAGTAAGAAAGTAAGATGATTATTTTGTATAAACGAATAAACAAAAAGTCAGAGAACGGAGACAGGAGTCCACGAGGAGTGAGAGCGAGCGGGGACGTCCGTCACAGTCAGGACTCTGAGCAGGTCATGTCCCACAGGGGGCCCCTCGGGGACGTTATTCATCGTCCTCACTTGCTCAAAGGTCACGTGGGGGTCATAGGTCAGGTTCGATCACCACGCCCACTGACCTGTTTCATCTCGCTGGTCTCGAACCAGCGCAGGATGCCGGGCAGCTTGTAGACGGTGGTGAAGGTGGTGCGCTCTATCCACATGGACTACGGGTAGACGACATCACGACAGTGTCAAACCATGATAAGATGACATCATTATCAACACTGCTGCAGTGCAAGTGCAAGGCCGGTCACATGATAAGCTCACATAACACGTGTGATCTGCTTTTTATGAATTCCAATGTGATCCCCGAACCCTCTGGAGCGTACGTTTCTCAGTTCCCAGTTCTCTCTTCACACCCCGGCTCTCTCTCTCTCTCACTAACAATCCTCCTGGCTGTGTGACACGTGGCTCTGTTGGAATCTGTCCTGTCTAATAGAGACGGGAAACCCAGCAGGCCCTGACGTAGCTAACATTAACCCGTCTCCAGCGATGCCGAAAGGCCCGTCTTCTGCAGAAGTCTATGCTCAAAAGCTTGGTGATATCTCTGGGGGGGGAAAGCTGTGTTAAAGGTGAACGAACATCGACTTCACAGTGTTTGACTCGGCCTCCAGTTTGTGCTATATCATTATTATCGCTTCCAGCACCCCCCCTGCTTTATCGCAAAAGCAAGACTTAACTTTGACTTAAAATAATATTATGTACATCCAACGTATGATGATGATTAATTATCATTTACATGAAAATGAAGTTTCAAAATACATTTGACCATCACATAGTCTTCCGAGAAAGAATAACCGTTTCTCAATTTGCGTTCTCGTGTGTTCTCGTGTACTTGCGTTCTCGATAAACGTCATCAGTGGTAGCCCAAGCACTGTTCCAATTCCAAGTACGCGAGTACACGAGTACTGTCGTAAAACCCGGAAGTGTTCTCGATGCGTTCTCGATGAGGCCGTTCTACCGAGGATGCATCGGAGGTGACTCATGTGGACTTGGGACCGTTAAATATCCCAGGATGCATCATCGAGTCCGCTGTTGTTCCAATTGCAGGTGCGTACTCGCGTTCTCGGAAGTCTGTACTTGAAAGTCCGGACTTGCCAAGTACGTATTTCCAAGTCCGCGAGTACGTAGTCCGCGTACTTGGTATTGAGAAACGGCTAATGTCTTTGGAATAGCCCCCCTCCAAGAGTAAAACAGAAAAAAAAAGTGTGTGATACCTCGTCACACACTCATCCAACACACACAACAATCCATCCTATCGATTCAAAATCCGTCCAATGAATCCCAAGTCACCAGTTCATCTCAGGCCCCGTGGCGCTCCCATAGGGTCCCGTATGACTCTCACGTGAACCGTGACCAGGCGAGGACTCACGCACCACAAACTCATTGTTGGGGTCCACGGGCCCCTTCCGCACGGGCCTGGAGTAGTGGAAGCGCTGCACGTAGTTGGACTTGTAGAAGCTGTGGGACGGAGACGGGGATGGGGCAATGAGTTTGACGGAGCGGATCAGATCAATGGGATTACGGGAGTCAGAGAGAGAGGACCTTTAAAGTACGGTATAAAGTAACTGGTGTAGTCATAGTTGTTTTTTCACCAGTTCAGGGGATGCTTCTCATCCAAAGTGAGAACTGAACCTACAGTCAGAACTGCTACATGACTCAATAGTAAATGTGCATTTAAGACTATTATCTGACTATTTAGTCATTTAGTAGAAGCTTATATTCCAAGGGACTTGGAAGTGAAATAATTCTAAGATCCATGAATGCTATTGAGATAGTCCAGAGATGCATGACATTGGGGATCGAACCCGGAACCCTTTCGGCGGGGGACTCAATCGAGCTATCCCGTAAGAACTCTCATCCTCTTATAACCTTCTAATCAGGCAGAACCGCCACGGCAGAGAGAGGAGAGCAGCAGATCCTGCTCTGCTCAGCTCCTCCCCAGACTATACTCAATAAACACACAGAGCGGTCCATGTGTGTGTGTCGCAGAGGCCCGGTAGCGGCGGTACTGACTTGATGATCTGATCGGGGACCGGCTTGTTCTTCAGGCGTTGGGGGATCTCCAGGACGGGCTGCACCGTGAAGCACTGCAGGTCTGGTGGACGCAGGTCAGGAACCCCAACATGGACCCCAGCGTGTGTGTGTGTGTGTGTGTCTGTGTTGTTTTCCTCAGTTTCTGTTCCCTGTTTCTGCCCTGATTTGTTTTGCGTGGTGTGTGTGTGTGAAATGTGGAAACGGAATTGTTCACTGCTAGTGGAAAATGGTGGTTAAACCATGCCATTATTTCCGGTCAGGCCTTTATAGAAAGTGAACAGTCTGACGGGTTCTCCTGCCTGCAAAAAAAACAGACTGAGACCAGAGTCTGAGTATAGAACAGGTTGAGAACCCTGAAATAGGGGCTTCAACCCGGTAACACCGCACTGGGGATCATCTGAGTTTCCATCAGACGTCGGACAAGCGACGTGCATTTCACTGGACCCAACGTCCAAGTGCTGGGTCAACCTGAATGCACCTCAATGGTCAGACGTGTGATGGAATCTCGGCAAATAAATTTCTAGTCAAATGCCATTGAAATCAAAATTGAAGGCAACTTTGTCATTTAGCTTAATGTATGCAGCGCCCGCAGCAAGCACGCAGTGACTAGCGGGGAATAGTGGCGGTCACACCAGTTCTCCAATAAATGAATGTTGTGTTGACAAATTACCGACTAACTTCACTTTAGTGGGGAAACCAAGGCTCCACTCACGCTGGGTCATTTACATGCTTGTTTACGACAAGCTTGTTAACAAAGGTTTCGGCGATACGATCTTTCCTACTGGAGTTTGATGACATTGTGACAACACAAAACCATGAACTAGAAAACATAGCACGAGTTTGAGAACTCATTCATTGCAATTTTCCAGTTTCCCGAAATAATTTACTTTGGGAAGAGGGATTGGAATATGTGGGAAAAACCTCGGGATTTCGTTTTGTTTCCCTTCATTGTGTATGTGTGCTTGCATGCATGTGCGTGTGTGTGCGTGTCTGCATAAGGATACACTGCAGGGGAGAGTCCCAGACATCGTCCCCCGGCATGGTGGTGGTGTTGAGGCGCAGGGCGCTGGGGAACTGGCTCATCAGCTCGTTCTGGAAGTCCTCCCTGCGTTCGTACTCCTTGCCCCTGTGGATGAACACCTTGTTCTGCACC